>NC_081134.1:40010723-40240723 GCF_958295425.1 Solea solea | reverse complement strand
TCTTTCCTCAGCCCCAAATCTCTGGCAGCCTTGAAATGTTCCGACGTGTGTGTGTGTGTGTGTGTGTGTGTGTGTGTATCTCTAGGGAAGGGATTACAGTGTGACCAAGTGAGCAGTATGTTTGCGCACTTCATCTCCAAGACCAAGATCCCTTAAACAAAGAGGGGCAGATAGATAGAGAGAGGAAGAGAGAGACAGAGGTGAAAGAGAGATGGGGGGAAGGGGAAAAGGAAAGGCCATAGGATTTTTTTTCTCCCCCCTTTGCCTCATTTACAATGTCTTTTTTAATCCCATGTTACTTTAGATTAATTATAATCCATGTTACATGGCCATGCAAATGCCTCCTATGTGGATTACTTCCACACAGCTTTGTATGTGTGCACTGTAGATGGCGCATGTCATCACCATGGCTCAGGGGCTAAAGCTAAACAATGGCCCTGTCTTGGAAAATGAGCTTGTGAGTCAACCTCACAGATCGCTATCACCTTTGAAATGACTAATAATAATAATAACAATTTTGGTTTGCCAAACTGGAAGAGCACGTAACAGAATGAGTTGTTAAATATTCCATATTATGCTTGTTCACATTCATAATGTTTCCCTTCTCTTTCTATTTGCATACATCTCACAAATTTGCCCAATATGAGATGAGAGTTTTGCCTCTTTGTTTTTTTTTCTCTCTCCCTAGGACGAGATTAAAATACATTAAACATATTAGCATTTTTAATTATGAGCCTGCAGCAATGCCTTTGTGCATGTATGTGTTCTTAGCGTAATGACAGCTTGTTGAATGTCTCGGGCGATTTGTCAAATGTGACAAGGCCATGCTCGTATTTATCTCTCATGAGTACAGCAGCGGGAGATGGAGGAGGAAGGAAGGAAGGGTTGTCATTAAAAAATCAAAAACTACAAGGCAGCTGTTGTTTTACAGTCTTCCTCTCTTCCTCTCCGTCTGACTGTCTCCCTCTCTCCATCCTATTCCATTCCTCCGTCTCTCTTTCTCTCAAGGCCTTTCTCAAAGCAGACACACCCAGCTCTGTCACGGGTTGTAACTCTGTTTGTAGTCACACTCTCAGCTGAATGAAGCTCCCTTTTTAAGGTGTAGGATATAAATACAGTGACATGCTTCAGGATGAACTCCCCTATTCAGCACAAACGGGAACTGTTGTAAATGTCCGTAACCATGGCTACTCCAAAATAAAACACACTCACTCACAAGTCCATTTCTTTTTGTGTACACATCATCTTGCACCACTAGACTTTAAAATCAAAATAACTTCTTAAACTGTGTAGTCAGAAGAGCTGCAACTCCAGTCAAAGATTGCATATGAAACTCGCTCAGTACGTAACATTTGTGCGTCGTTTGTTGCGTAATCAACAACACACTGGCGTTGCATGTGATCCTTAAGTCTGCACTGATGGACACTCACTGTAGCAAGGTTTTATAACCCACTTCCACTCCCCGATAATTGGTTTGGGATGGCACTTAAAGTGGTGGACCTTGTCCATGATCGCAAAAACGTAGTGGAAGTGGGTAGGAAGAGGTTTGTAGGGGGTGGACTGAAAAATCTCCTCTCTGTATCTCACTGTCTCTCTCTCCTTCTGTCCTCTCTGTCTCTCTCTCTCTCTGTCTCTCTCTCTACCTCCCTCCGGCTAGATCTGGACCTGCTGAGTGCTTCAGTGGGAGTTTGGGGTTCAGAGTGTGTTGCTGTAATGTTATCAGGTGACCGGGGGTCAGCCTAATGCGTAACCTCAGAGCACCAGGCCAGTAAATCATGCTGGCCGGCCCACCCTGGCCTGTTTTGGCCAGCTCTCCTTTCTAGATTTACTGCTCCGTAACCTTAGCCAGTCTGCCACAGCTCAGGACAGCTAAATTGAATACTAAATCCAAGCTGCTGCCACCCAGCCTGCTCCCTCTTAATTGACAGTCCCCCACCACCACCACTCTCTGCTCTGTATTTGTGGGTGTTTTTTTTTATTATTATTATTTTCATGAAATGAAATGTCAGGAATGAAATCTACTTGTTTTGCAGCTTGTACAAGAGAAAAAAAAGGAAAAAGAAAAAGAAAAAGGGATTGTATTAGGTACAGTGTGATTATTTTGAAAGCCCGCTCCAAGACGTCATCACTGATGAGGTAGTTCATTTCATTTGAAGTCGTCGTCTGAGAGATAGAAGGATTCAATTATGTGTGTTTGTGTGGAAATATATATATATATGTATACGCACGGTGCAGTTTGCACAAAATGTGTCGCCCTTTCCGACACAAAAGGGCAGATTCAAAAATAGATAGACGGGAAAAGCATTAGCTGCAATGTCGGTCCGTTTTGCCTTTTGAGGAACAATATGAGACAGAAATATCCTGAGGTGTTCAGAGCTATGTGCTTCTGTGTCCTTCTCTAGCTCCGCTTATTCTTCCCCCTCTGTCTCTATGCCTCTCCCTCCATTGTGCTGTACTTCTCTCCATCTGAGCGCCCACATGCATGTATATGTGTGCGCGTATACGCGGCTCCCTAAACATCATTGACAGTTGCAAATAAAGATGGGTGGTGAGTGTGCCGCTTTCTTCCCCCACAATGCAAAAGGGGTTGAATGTCATAAATCACCTTTTGATTTATCTAATCAAGCAAGGTCCTGCTGCATGCAGACATTTGTCACTGGTGGAGTGGGGTTGGTGGTGTCAGGTTTATTCTGCCCCTCCGCTTCACTGGGCTGCAGCTGGTGGAGCCCACATAAGTTTAGAGGGATGGGGGGGGGTGGGGGGGGGGGGTGAAATAAAAAGGACACAGTCATTAAGTGTCGGGTGCAGACTCAGAGACAAAGGAAAATGAAAGTCTACTGAGCTGTCTTGTTCTCTGTCCCGCTCTCTCCCATTATGTCTCTGTAATTATTTCACTTATTAAGGGAAAGAGTATGACTTTAGTTAGAAACTGCAGGTAGTTTGATATTTAAATTTTTCCTCTCTTAACTTTATATGTTGAGATTGGATTGTGCTAGCTATTACAGGCGATTACATCCTTGTAAGAAAAATCTCTACAATTTTGAATGCAATTAAATGCCCCCAAAATAGCTTTATTATTCACACACACACACACACACACACAGGATTTGCCTTTAAAAGGGTTCATGGAGTAGAATTGCTCTCTCAACATTCAGGGCTAACCAACTGTTCTTCTATTTCTGGGTGTTTTAAGTGCTGATAAAAGCACCAGGTCGAAGACGACTCTGCACCAGAAGGACGTATCTCCATGTTGCACACACACATAACCACAACACACACACTACACAAATACACTTACATTCAAAATGACAGTAATCAATGGTGATGTGTGGGCTCTTTCCCAGCCACATTGTAAATGTATTTGCAGTCTCTTGTCCGACAATCGCCTCATCTCCTTTTGCAGGGATGTAATTTAGTTGCAAATTGAGTGGAAGATGGAGGCAAAAATTGAAAGTTGAAATTAGAAATGGTCATAATAAATTTGGGAGGCGGGCGCAGGCTTTGGAAAGGTCAGGTGATATGACAGGTGCTCGCAGCCTGGACCAATCTGAGCAGTGGTGTATCAGTGGCTGTCATGAGGTCCACGATACACACACACACACACACATATATATGCACAGAGACACCCACCCCGAGCCCTGCAGGGGCCATCACAGGCAGAGGAAGACAAGATTACCTCGCTTTTTTGAGCTGCAGAGCAATTCTCGGATGTTCTTGGAAATTCACATTGTGATCATGTGCCCCCCCCCCCCCCCCCACACACACACACACACTTTCTTTCTTCCTTTCTTGCCCCCCCCTCCCTCTCCCTTGTCACTTTCCTTGACAGGCCAATATTTCAGGCTCCAGATATAGGGGATTACAAATAAAATAAGTGGAACGCCTACTTAATGCAACAGAATTAAAATGCATGAACAGGCCAGAGGAATTGATATGCACCCAATACAAACACAAGCCATGAAATAATATGAAATACAAAATGTTTTTTTTCAACCCCCTCTCCATGTATCGGTGCTTTGATTTCCCTTTTTTTCTATTTGTGCATCTAGCCTGAAGCGTTGATTCGCAAGAGTGAGGCTCGCATATTGCCTTCAGTGACCAGACAAGGGAGGGGAGGCAAGAAAGGGAGGAGGGGGAGGGGGGGTGATGGCTTAGGGAGAGAGGGAGGAAGAGAGCAAGCGAGCAGGAGGGAAACAGGGAGTGAGAGTTGCTGTTGTTGTGTCTTTGTGTGGGTAAATTGCAGTGGCAGGAGTACAGCACAGCCCGCATGGCTTGTATCTTAGGATGAAGCTAATGAAAGATTTATCAGCGGCTGCAGCATTTATACAACCAGAGGCTGATCTCTCCACATTGAGCCCTGCTGTTAACGTCACACACGCTTACACACACACGAACGTACACATACAAATAGACACACACACACACACACACACAAACGTAGTGTTGCTACTGTACCACCAGCCGTGACCAAGCCCCGGAAATTTAGCATCTCGTACAGACAGAGGAGTTGTTGAGGCAGCTGGGGAAATGTATATGAACTAATGAAGTGTATAAT
Source organism: Solea solea (assembly GCF_958295425.1). NCBI lineage: Eukaryota > Metazoa > Chordata > Actinopteri > Pleuronectiformes > Soleidae > Solea > Solea solea. The sequence goes on along the minus strand of NC_081134.1, from coordinate 40,236,168 downwards.
ATTACCATAACATTTAATGTATGTCGTGCTGTGATAATGAGCCTGCCTGAGTTTTCTCCATTTCACATTTCCTCAGGGCAAAAACACATCATTGTTCATGAATGTGAATAATACAGTCTGTTCTTGTATCCATGCTTATGTTGTCTTGTCATCAAATCTTTTTTTCTTTTTTCTTTTTTTTTTTTTTAATTATCACCTATGTCCCATTGAATATTAATTTGGTACACTTGTTAGTCCCTATTATGTTTTGCCAATCTTCTTTTGACCACTTTGTGATCTAAAATAGAAGATATTTGAAATTATTATTTATTAATCCCAGTGCTGTACACATAATTATATGTACTTAATATGTGCTTCATTAGGATTTTGAATTGTTCATAGGGTTCAGTCAGTTGTTTCAAATTGTGCATTTAGATGTGTTTTAAAAAACGTTGAAGCACACATTACACAAATGCAGACGGAATGGAAATAATAACTGATTAATTCATGAGCAGTATTAATTTTTAATGCTTTTATTCTCCATCTGTCTTCTCTTGCTCTCTCTCCCCTTTTACCACCTGCCAGGAGTGATTGCCATGTCCAATGAGGTTGCCGGACCGAACGCTATGGTTAAACATTCCCTGCCACCAGATCGACAAATTGAAAGCCCACCCAAACGGCCCAAGTCTGCAGAGGGGAAGACATCTGCCAATGAGCAGGTACAGCTTTACAGTACATTATAGATAAATTGCCCTGCAAACACTTTTCAAAGTGTTATTGGTGTCGTTCCAAACGACACAAGAAAATGTCAAGTTGCAGTCGGGGGTTTATTATGAACCTCCAACAGTTTTTACCTTGCTAGAGAACAAGTGTATAGCTTTTGCTGCTTAGTGTGCATATATTTATTATGGACATCTGACAGTTCAGTTGGAATTTGAAGGAACTGAAGGCTAATAGCTAATGAGGTGGGTTCTTCATATGCGTTAATTAAATCCCACCTTTGCTGTCACTGTGGGATGAGCTAATGTGAAGAACTGTAAGATGCAGAAATGCTAAGCTAAGCATTAAGCAAGTGCTGAAGCCAGCTTTCCATCAAAGAGTTAAATGCAGCCCAACGTTCCCTCCCTGACAGAGCTTTTTAGCATCAAGCGCAGGAGGCCGGTCTTTGTGTTCTTAAGTGGAATACCTGCACTAGCCTTAAGGCTCCCTCCCGTGCTTCTTTTCCCCCTTTTGCATCTCTTTAAATTATATGTGTTTTTAAATTAGATTATGAAGTATTAGCTTGTCTGGTTCTGGGCCCTGCAAGGAGGGAGGACTTAGTCATTTCAGAAATGGATTCTATTAAGACAGGTGGTGGGGAGGCAGCTATGTTCAGAGTACTCCCTGTAATGAGGGCAAGATGTAGCTTGGGAGAGTACACACCTTTGTCATCTGTAATCTCCTGATTAGAAATTCTGGGCAATCGTGTTTTCTGTTAATAAAATTGTATGAGATGAGACTTAAGTGAATTACATGAAACATGGTTGATCACCATTTTCTGTTTAAATGTGGGCATGGGTGCAGGTGGGGAAGGGTGAGCAATGGGGAAAACCCTGTAAAGATTCAATTTATTTTTTCAAATATGTGGTTATTTTCAACCATAATGGTCGAGGAGAGATGATTCTTGGACATCTTTATCAAACCCTTGTGTGTTTTTAAAAAAAGTGTGGTCATTTCTTTTGTGGATATCTGGCTATACTATTATCTGTATAGAGCAAGAGTGATACCCATTAAGAATTTCAACTTGGTTACCTGAATCACAAGTGATGTACCTTTTTTTTAATATCATTGTATCTCCACTACATATCTATATATGTAGATATTAATTATACCATATTGTTTTTTTTCTCATTTAAAGCTTCAGCAGTGTCCATATTGCAACTATAGCAGTAAAGATGCCAATCGTATGCAGCTCCATGTGATGTCACAGCATTCCATGCAGCCAGTTATCCGCTGCCCACTGTGCCAGGATGTCCTGAGCAACAAGATTCACCTGCAGCTGCATCTCACACACCTTCACAGTGTGGCTCCAGATTGTGTGGAAAAGCTTATTCTCACTGTATGTAAAAGTTATGATTATAAAAAATTATTATTATTTTGTATGTGTGCATGCATTTGCTTGCTTAACAAAGCATATATTTTGTATTTTGAAAAAGCATCACAATGAGCTTGATGAATTTTTTTAATTATACTAAAATAATCATTTTGTTCTTGATAGGTTATTGGACCTGACACAGCAACACCAAATAATATAATGCATCCCCATACTGGACAAGACAAAGGTCCATCTCCAATGGATTCCTCTACCTCTCTTACTGATAGGTGTGGAAAATCTCAAGGTGAGCAGGATATAGCACCTGAATACAATTATCTCTGTTATTAATTGCTGACCAAGACACATTATTTTCATTTAACATAAAACAGGTAATTATGTAGTATATTGTACTTCATACTGTATATCTCTTTTTAGGAAACATCTCAAAGGATGAGCTGACCAATCAAGACAAGAATGAATTGGACCTGCACGGTGAAGAACTCAAGCCCCCAAAGGAGGCCTCAGAGGCCCCAGAGTGGAAGCGAGCCAGTGGATTAGGACAAGATAGCAAGTCCCCTGATACCCTACAAGACCATCTCAGTGAGCTCCAAAGACTCCAACAGCAACAACAGCAGCTCTCCGTATCTGATCGTCATGTCTACAAGTATCGTTGCAACCACTGCAGCTTGGCCTTCAAGACAATGCAGAAGCTTCAGATACATTCCCAGTACCATGCCATCAGAGCAGCCACAATGTGCAGCCTTTGCCAGCGCAGCTTCAGGACATTCCTGGCCCTCAAGAAGCATTTGGAAAATGGTCATCCTGAACTTAGTGAGGCTGAAGTGCAGCAATTAATAGGAAATCTCCCAATGAATGGAGATATAACTGAGAGTGAGGCCAGGGCCTTGGAAGAAGCTCAGGCCTTCGAACATGACTTAGACAAAGATGATGAAATTGACCAGGAAGAGAAGCCTAGTCCTACAGGAAGTGACAGTAGCTCCCTGCTCGATGACATGGGAGCAGAACCAAAACGAACCCTACCCTTTAGAAAAGGTCCAAATTTTACAATGGAGAAATTTTTGGATCCTTCCAGGCCTTACAAGTGCACAGTATGCAAGGAGTCCTTCACCCAAAAGAACATCTTACTTGTTCACTATAATTCCGTGTCCCACCTGCATAAATTAAAGAAGGTACTTCAAGAAGCTTCAAGCCCAGTCCCACAAGAGACAAGCAACAGCACTGACAACAAACCATTCAAATGCAATGTTTGCCATGTTGCGTACAGCCAAAGTTCAACTCTTGAAATTCACATGAGGTCAGTACTCCACCAGACCAAAGCAAGAACAACCAAACCTGAAAGCAGCAGCAGCAGCAGCATCTCTGGTGCTAGTGGTCCAGTACCTGCAAAAAGTCCTGCACCGAGTGCACAAGGGAACAACAGCAACTCTGATACTGCTAGAAGTGTAACACCCTCTGCTAACAAAGAAAACACTGTGGATCCCAAAGAAGCTAACAGCAGCAACAACAGTAAACAAACAACGACTACTGACCATGTGTCCGCACAAGCAAGCAGCCACCAGTCAGCTCAGTCCTCAGCTCAACTGCAACTGCAGCTTCAACATGAACTCCAGCAACAAGCTGCGTTCTTCCAGCCTCAGTTTCTTAATCCAGCGTTTTTCCCCCATTTTCCAATGACCCCAGAAGCACTGCTACAATTTCAACAGCCCCAGTTCCTTTTCCCCTTTTACATCCCTGGAGCTGAGTTCAACCTGAGTCCAGAGCTTGCTCTGCACTCAGCAGCAGCTTTTGGAATGCCTGGCCTTACTGGATCATTTCTCGAAGACTTGAAGCAACAGATGCAACAGCAGCACCAGCTGCAGCAGGCTCAGGCACAGCAACAGGCTCACCAACAACAGCAGCAGCAACAACAGCAAGCTGCTCAAACACAAATTCAGCAACATAAAAATCAGCAACTGCATAACCACAAACCCAAGATTGAGTCAAACTCCATCTCAGTTTCAGACATTCAGATGTCAAGAGAGGCAGAGGACGCTGTCGAAAAACAAGAACAAAGAGCAAAGATGGAAAATGGAGGTGATGCAGTAAATGATGTAGGAAAAGACAACAAAGATTCTAAAAAGTCAAAGTTCTCAGAACCGTTGATTCCACCACCACGTATTGTGTCAGGGGCCAGGGGCAATGCAGCCAAAGCATTGCTAGAGAATTTTGGTTTTGAATTAGTTATTCAGTACAATGAAAACAGACAAAAAAACCAAAAGAAAAACAAAGAAGGAGTTGAACAAACGGAACTGAATACTGATAAGCTTGAGTGTGGAATGTGTGGGAAGCTCTTCTCCAATATGCTTATTCTCAAAAGCCACCAGGAACATGTGCACAGTCACTTCTTTCCATATGTGGAGCTTGAAAAGTTTGCCCAGCAGTACAGAGAGGCTTATGACAAACTCTATCCAATAAACCCTGCTTCGCCTGAGCCTCCACCACCACCACCTCCTCCTCCTCCTCCGCCACCTCCTGCTCCTGCCCCAGTGACGGCTCCTCAGCCTCCTTCTACATCAATGACCAAGCCCCAAACCCCAGCAGCTTCACCAGTTCCTGTTCATCATCAGACTCCACATCAACCATCTCACCAGACACCATCATCCCAACCACCACCTCCTCCTCCACCACCCTCTGCCCCCCCTGCACCTCCCCAAGTACAACTTCCTGTTCCCTTAGATCTGCCTCTTTTCCCACCTCTAATGATGCAGTCTGTCCAGCACCATGGCCTGCCACCTCAGTTGGCCCTCCAACTGCCTACCATGGACTCTCTTTCCACAGACCTTACACAGCTCTGTCAGCAACAATTGGGCCTTGATCCAAACTTTCTCCGTCAGTCTCAATTTAAGCGACCTCGTACTCGAATCACTGACGACCAGCTTAAGATCCTGCGTGCCAATTTTGACATCAACAATTCCCCCAATGAAGAGCAAATTCAAGAGATGTCAGAGAAATCTGGCTTACCCCAAAAAGTCATAAAGCACTGGTTCCGTAACACCCTCTTCAAAGAAAGGCAGCGGAGTAAAGACTCTCCCTACAATTTTAATATTCCTCCTATTACTACATTGGAGGATATTCGAATAGAGTCCCAGCTCAATGCCCATGACTCTTACAGAACTGAGTCAGCCCTCAACAAGAGGTCTTCAAGAACCAGATTCACTGATTACCAGTTAAGGGTCCTTCAAGATTTCTTTGACACTAATGCCTATCCAAAGGATGATGAGATCGAGCAGCTTTCCACCGTGCTTAACTTACCAACCCGAGTCATTGTAGTGTGGTTCCAGAATGCCAGACAGAAAGCCCGCAAAACCTATGAGAACACGGCAGACTCTAAAGATAATGAGAAAAAAGAGCTAACCAATGAGCGATACATCAGAACCAGCAACATGCAGTACCAGTGCAAAAAATGCAACATTGTGTTCCCACGCATCTTTGACCTTATTACTCACCAGAAAAAACTGTGTTATAAAGATGAAGATGAAGAATGCAATGAGTACAGCACCTGTGACGAATACTTAGATTCTTATGAGCATGGTCTAGGTAAGATGAACCAACCTTTAGATCTACCTAGACAGTCCCAAACAAGTACTGCCACCAGTTCTGGCTCCAGCTCTCCTGTCATGGCTTCTCCTCGTACCAGTATGGGGAAAACTTCTCCCAAGCCAGACATTAGCCCTGAGAATGAACTCAAACAAACTGAGACTGCCTCATCACCAGTGATCAAGTCACTACCAGAACCAAGACCGTCTAAAGCTTGCACGCCTCAGCCACCACCACAGAAGGCTCCCCAGCCACAAATATCAAGACCCCATTCCCAGCCACAGGCAGCTGCAGTGCCCTCAAGTCCACTCTCCTTGGCCCTTTCCTCACTAACGAACAGTCTCCCCCACCAAATGCTTCAGTACCAGTGTGACCAGTGCAAGATTGCATTCCCTACTTTGGAGCTATGGCAGGAGCACCAGCACATGCATTTTTTGGCTGCCCAAAACCAGTTTCTTCACTCTCAGTTCATTGAAAGGCCAATGGACATGCCCTATATGATATTTGACCCTAACAATCCCTTGATGGCTAGTCAGCTATTATCTGGAGGCCTTTCCCAAATTACCTCTCAGGGTAGTGCTGGTTTGGCCTCTGCATCAGGCTCTGTATCAATGAAGAGGAAACTAGATGACAAGGAGGAAAGTGCTAATGATAAAGATGGTGGAAATAGTAGTGAAGAGCAACACAGAGATAAACGTTTGAGAACCACCATTACACCAGAACAACTGGAGATTCTCTATGACAAATACCTACTTGACTCTAACCCAACAAGGAAGATGTTGGACCACATTGCACGAGAGGTTGGCTTAAAAAAGAGAGTTGTGCAAGTTTGGTTCCAAAACACTCGTGCAAGAGAGAGAAAAGGGCAGTTTAGAGCTATAGGGCCCTCCCAGACCCACAAAAAGTGCCCCTTTTGCAGAGCCCTGTTTAAGGCTAAATCTGCTCTAGATAGCCACATCCGATCCAGACACTGGCATGAAGCTAAGCAGGCAGGCTTTAGCTTACCACCAAGTCCACTGATGAATCAAGACAATGAAAGAGGAGAAAGCCCAAATAAGTATAGTTACTTTGACTTCCCACAGCTGCCTACCAAGACTGAGCCAAATGAGTATGAGCTGCCTACTGCATCCTCAACTCCACTCAAACCATCAGAGACACAATTAAAAAACTTCTTAAGCCCTTCATCCTTAAAAGCTGAAAACTGTGATGAAATTGAAGGGCCAAATATAAATTCAGCAGAAGCTTCATCTTATGATCTCAGTAAGATGGACTTTGACGAGACATCATCAATTAACACAGCCATAAGTGATGCAACAACTGGAGATGAGTATAATAACAATGAGGTTGAGAGCCTCACTGCCAATGGAGGTGACAAGCTGAGTGACAACAAGAGTGGCCTGGTGCCAAATTCTGATAGTGGCAGTGACCGATTCCAATTCAGCATGGTTAGCCCTGCCCTTAGTTTTTCTGGAAGAGACTGTGACTCTTATATGAGCTCCAGGGATGATGACATGGATGACTTCAATGACCGTAGTGAATCATCAAGCCTAGCCGATCCCAGTTCCCCTAGTCCCTTTGGGACAGGTAACCCGTTCGGCAAGAGTGGAAAAGGCAACAGTGGAGACAGACCAGGCCACAAACGATTCAGGACACAGATGAGTAACCTGCAACTTAAAGTCCTTAAAGCCTGCTTTAGTGACTACCGCACTCCTACAATGCAAGAGTGTGAAATGCTGGGCAATGAGATTGGACTCCCAAAGCGTGTTGTCCAGGTGTGGTTCCAGAATGCCCGTGCTAAAGAAAAGAAGTTCAAAATTAACATCGGAAAGCCATTCATGATAAGTTCAGGCTCACCAGACGGTCCCAGGCCCGAGTGTACCTTGTGTTGTGTAAAGTACACAGCCCGGATGTCCATCCGAGACCATATTTTCTCCAGACAGCACATCGCCAAAGTGCAAGAAACCTTGGGAAACCAGGTGGATAGAGAAAAGGACTACCTAGCACCAACCACTGTCCGTCAGCTCATGGCGCAGCAAGAGCTCGACCGTATGAAGAAAGTTGGAGAGGGACTCAGCATGCAGCAACAGACTGCAGTGGACAACAGTAATGCACTTCATGGTCTCAGCCTACCTTCAGGCTACCCAGGGTTATCTGGCCTACCACCTGTGCTGCTTCCTGGGGTCAATGGGCCATCATCACTTCCTGTTTTCCCACCCAACACACCCGGTGAGTTAGTATGACGAATGGTTTAACAAATGTTGATAAAAAAAAAAAGACAGACTCTTTATGCTTTATGAACTGAGCTATATCATGCACTATTTTATTCTACTGTACTACTGGCTTTTCTGTATCACAGTGGTGTTTGTCAAAAAGTTTTATTTTTAAACTATTGGTGGGTGTTAGTGCATGTCTATTGTCATCATCAGAGTTGACCTGCTAATTGATAATTCAGATATTTTTTACAAGACATGTATCTTTATCATGGCTTTTGTCTTTGTTTTTCCCCTTATTGTATGTTTGTTATGTTTATATTGTAATACAGTATATTGGCAAAGTGAAATTATCATAATGCGCATGTGACAGTTTTGATCCATAACAAAATCTTGATAAGAGAGATAGTCAGCCAGTGACAAATTTAACATCTTTAACTTGCTTTAACTCAAACAGTTTTTCTTAGTGAATTGGAATTGACTATTTAAATATTGAATATTTCCATATTTATATACCACTGTATTTCAGCTTTAGCGTCTCCCGGTGCTGGCATGCTTGGGTTCCCTACACCAGCCACCCCCTCTCCTGCCATGTCTCTCAGCACTACCCCAACCAAGACTCTTCTGCAGACTCCTCCTCCACCTCCTCCTCCTCCTCCTCCTCCTCCTCCCTCCACACCTTTGGCAGCAGTTAATCATACAGAGCAGCAAGGCAAAGACACAGAGAGAGACAGCAGCAAGAAACAAGGTGATAAGTCAACTCAGATGAAGGTGAAGGAACGAGAGAATGAGAGCGGCTCACCCCCTGAGACCCCTAGCATGGCCAAGATAAGGGAGAAACCATCTCCAGCTCAAGGGAAACCAGGAAATGAGACTCCACTGGATGCCGCACAGCTTCAGGCACTTCAAAATGCTCTTGCAGCAAGTGATCCCACTTCATTCTTTGGGGGGCAGTTCTTGCCCTATTTTCTTCCTGGATTCCCCAACTGCTTCTCTCCCCAACTTCCTAGAGGGGTCCAAACAGGGGGGTACTTCCCACCAATGTGTGGGATGGAAAGCCTGTTTCCATATGGCCCAGCAGCAGTCCCACAAGCTGCCATGGCAACTGGACTCTCACCAACCGCTCTCCTGCAGCAGTACCAGCAGTCCCTTCAAGATTCACTGCAGAAACAACAGCAGCAGCAGCAGAAACAACAGCAGCAGCAGCAAAAACAACAGCAGCAGCAGCAGAAACAACTTGAGCAACTGCAGAAACAACAACAGCAGCAGCAGCAGCAGCAGAAACCAACCCCTGTGAAGACACCCCAGCGCATAAAGAGCACCACCACCAACTTGTTCAAACCAAAAGATGCTATAGATGCTAAGGATGACACCAACAAAGGCTCTTCAATAGAAAGCACAAAAGAAGAACCCAAAATAGATACCAAAAGTAACATGGATTTACAAGAAGCTTTTATCGTACCATCTGTCAAGCATGAGTTTATATGCAGGAAGTGCCAGATGATTTTTGCTGACGAAGATTCAGTAGTGCATCATCAGAAGTCCTTCTGTTACTTTGGACATCCTTTTACTGATCCGCAAGAGACAGTGCTTCGAAAGGCAGTGAGCAACTATACTTGTGTTGCCTGCAATGTGGTTGTTAACGGGAATGAAGCACTTGGCCAACACCTTCAGTCGAGCTTGCACAAAGAGAAAACAATCAAACAAGCAATGAGAAATGCCAAAGAGCATACTAGATTATTACCTCACTCTGTCTGCTCCCCTACTCCTAACACCACATCTACCTCGCAGTCTGCAGCTTCTTCTAATAACACCTTTCCTCATCTCTCTCGCTTGTCCATGAAGTCCTGGCCAAATGTCCTGTTCCAGGCCACCACAGCCCGGAAAGCTGCTTCCTCCTCCCCGTCTGCCTCTCCTCCTCCCCCCCTCTCCTCACCGTCAACGGTTACCTCAACTTCCTGCAGCACCTCAGGGGTTCCAACCTCACTACCCACCGAGAGTTGTTCAGATGAGTCTGACAATGAGCTAAGCCAGAAGCTGGATGATTTAGAAAATGCGTTGGAAGTCAAGGCTAAGCCGGCCTCTGGCCTAGACGCGAGCTTCAGTAGTATCAGAATGGATATGTTCAGTGTGTAGGAGTGACAAAAGGATCCCTTGCTCAAAGAAAAAAATAAGACTTTTTAAACTGCAGTTCCAAAGTCTCTCTTAACCCAAAAAAAATTACAGTACCAAATGATTGACTCAGGATTGTTTTTCCCATATTGATATGCTGGCAAGATATTGATTGATTTTTGTTATGGACAGAACTGTTGCAGATGCTTGACTGAGCTTATATTGTATACAAAAACATGGAGTAGGAAAAAATCCCACAGGCTCCCTTGAGGAGCTTGTTTCAAGCCAAAAACTCTCACGATAGCAAATTGCACCTCAGCTGGATTGTTTTCCAAATGCTAGCATGTACTGTATGGGATGACGATCCAGAACCCTCAAAGAGAATCTCTCTTAGTTTAGATAGGTGTAATTCAGTAGCTTTAAATTCTCAGGTCAGAACATAACATTTCTCATTTGTTAAAGCAGCAACAAGCCTGGGTATACTTGGCTTATAACCAAAACATGTCAAGCTTTATCGGACGCATTTCCTTGATGTGTATAGAGTACCAAGAGACAATATTACTGTTACAATGGACGATGTGCATATCCTTTTAGTTTTGCCCTACAAAGACAGTATGGTTTTGCCACTGAGGGAATATAGAATGGTGAAGTAAATGTGTATGATGCCCCTGTGTTTGCCAGTTTGTATTTCAACAAGCTGTATCTATTTCCCACCCCGTTTTTTCCTTTTTTTCTTGTAGTATATACTAATCTGTGCCAACTCTTACCTTCTCACTTTTACCTCTGCTCACACCCTTTTCTGAAGAGGTAATAACTCTAGTTTTGATAGACTCTCTCGGATTATGTGAATATAACATTTTTCATTTGTGAATTGCTGTACTGTTACGGTACCTGCTTGTGTCTGGACTATAGTGCACTTATTTTGTTTTTGTTTGACTTTTTATTATTTGAGTAGGCCATTTGTTAATTTAATAGATTTTTTTTTCCATTTGTATGTATGTATGTTTGTATTTTAATTATTATTTGTGTCTATTGCAGCAGCATATTTGTTACAGGATTGATGCCTAACAATCTAGAGACCTATTTAATTGGTGCATCCATGAAAGCAGTACTGTATACTTGAAAATGTTAAGGTACAAGTTGGTCACAATGTTAAAAAAGAAAAAAGAAAAAAAAAGGTATGATTATTTGCTATACGTTTGAAAATATGCTGCTTTAAAAGGGGGACAACAGCATTTGTGTTGTATATTAAAAACATTTTCATGTACTTGTAGGACTTAAAACAGTGTTACATGTATACACACGTTTATTGCATAGGTTAACGTCCTCCCATCAATTTCTCTGGGCACTTCTGATGATCTACAGTTTCAGTCAACATTTTTATTTTTCCACTTTCAGTGATTTCAACATTGCAAAGTATTACCTTACAAAGTTTGCTGCTACTGTGTAATGTTATTTTGCTTGCCATAAATTCTCTCAACTTTCTAACAGACAAAAATACTGATCCATTAATTGCTTTGCTTTGCTTTTTTTTGTTTTTTTTATTTTGTTATTTTGCTGTGGAACTAAGAATGTGAAAGCTGTCAAAGGGTGTTCAATTTTTTACGAATCACTTTCTAGTTTGGTAATTGAAACCAATGTGATTCATTCCAAAGTAACAGAAGGCTATTTGTATGAAAGTAAAAGGCTTGTGAACAAAGAAAGCTAAGCTGTTGTACATATTCGTAGTTGGCTGTGCATGGTACAAATTTATTAATATGAAGAAATGCAAAAATGTATTGCTTTTGGTATTTCCTATTCTGAGATGAGCAAGTAGCATGTAATGCAACTGTTTGACAGGTTAAATCAAATCATGCTTAGTTATTGTTTCAAACAATGAAATCAAGTAACATTTCCTTTTATGTTTTATTATTGTAAAGGTGTTCCTTTCTTTTCCAAAGTTTTAAAGCAAAATGTCAGTTTTTAATTTTCTGCGTGAGCTTTTTAAATGTCATTTTTTGGATTTTTAGTATTTTAACATTTACTTTATTCCTGAAGACACTTTTCGATTGTGTTTCATAAGAGACATCCTGGCCTCCCAAGGTGCAATTCTGCCATTGTACAAAGATGAGCGACTGTCCTGATTCCAAAGGCTTTCACAACTCTGGCTTTTTTGCCTTTCCCTACTCTGTGGCTCAGCATTAAAAGACTGAACTGTCAGCTAGCATCATGTGCTAAGATGTTAGCATCAGACAGGACGCTTTCCACACCAAGGACTGGTAAAAGCTAACAAACCAACAAAAAGGATGGTCCAACAATATAACTGTACATAGATATTGCAACTGCACAGCAGCCAAAAAGAAAAAAAAAAGAACTTTTTAAAACAAATGGATGGATTGTGTCATGTTTGTGGGGACAGCCTTCAAAAGGTTGAAATTGGAATTGTTCTTCTGGATGTCAAAGGGATTTTCATGGCGCAATCATATCCTACACAATATGTACTCTTCAACATCTGGGTTACATAGGAAATGCACCCTGAGGTTTTAATAAGAAGAAGCCCCTATGGCTAAAACTTTAAATAAACTAAACCAAAAATGTTATTGATGTTTTATATATAGAGAGTAGTCGCATTAGTTTTTGTTACTGTACTGTTTGAGGTCTCAACTGTACCGTATCACGGTAATAACATGGTTTTGAAACCGTTTTTTTATTTTGTCACAGACCTGTTGTCATAGTTGAAATGACGTTTATTGTAGATGGTATTTGAACAACTTCTGGAAATAGTTCATCAAGTATGTTTGTTGCTCATTGTTGTGATACATTAAAAACTGTATCTGCAAACCAGTTTGATTCAATCACATGCTCTTTATTTATTTATCAGGTTTTTCATGTTGTTGTTGTTGTTGTCTCAGTCTCCCCAGCTTGTCTTCCTCACATATGTAATATTTTGCAATCAGTTTAAAATTATACAAAAAAATATAATCACATTTGGCTTTTAAAAGTTTTAAAAGTCATGCAGTGCTTACAATTTATGACCAAAATGTATTTTTTCATATTAAAGGATAACGTACAGTATATTGGCTTGAATGGCACCTGTTGACGACGATAGATCAGTGTGAGAGTGCGTTGTCTTTCAACTTGAACATACTGACGCTTAATCCCATGTTGCTTCTGACAACTGTGCTGGCAGTGTGTGAATGGGAATGAAAGATTATATTATACATACGTATGAATGTGTGAGTGAATGGCAAACTGAAAAATCTAATATAAAACAGCTTTGAGTGGTCATTAAGACTAAAAAAGCGTTATATAAATACAAACCATTTAAAATGTATTTTTTTTTTAAACTTTCAATTGAACAAAGTACACTCTGACCAAAAAGGTTCATACTATCTTCTTGGTAATATCATTGAGCTTAACTTGTAGAAAAATAAGGTTTTTATTGATTACCTTGACATGTTTCGACCACCTCTGAAAATAACAAACACCACCATCAACCGGGATGAGGGATCTTACATCCTATCACACACCTGGGATGCTGTCCTCGACAGGATGTCAGACAGCAGGGGGCGTAGTCATCCCCTGCTGTCTGACAAACCTGTATAAAACAGGAAGCAAGACATGTCACATGTAACATCACATGACCCTTCTGAGGAAGACCACAGGAAGTGGTCGAGGAAGCATGTCAAGGTAATGAAAAAAAATCTTATTTTTCTGCCTGACTGAACAAAACTTAAGCTCAGTGACAGTTTTATTAGTATTGAATTTCCAATGCATGTTTAAAATGAAGCAAATAATTCACATTTATCAATCATTTCGGTTACATATTGTGTCAACAACCCTTTAATGACTCTCATGTCTATCACTTACGGTCAAAAATTCTCAATTATATAATGGGTATTTAATATCATTATGTTTTTTTTTGTGGTAATCTGACTCAGATATCGGGATTAGATTTTTTAAGTGTCTGCTAAGCCAGATCTGATCACATGCCACACGAAACTGGACCATAACAAGGGAAAAGTCCACAATAACAAACCACAACCAGGCATGTAACCGTAACACACACCAAATAACATTTAGTTACCAAATCCTTGGTCTTTTTTTTATTGTTTTGTAAAGCACCATCCTAACATGTTGTTCAGGTGCCACAGGCAAATGAAGCAAAGCATTATTTGGACTGAGAACAGCATAGTAGGCGGGGTGTGGGCTGTGTCTGATGGCCGCGTCGGTGAGATACGTAGCGTGATGTTGTAACAGAACGACATTTAGTGCAACACAACAGACAACAACAGAGCAGCTTGGTTTTCTTCTGCTCGGTTTGAACAAGACGTCAAGCTTTCTATGAGAATAGACTGTGGGCGTTGAAGAAACACCAGTCGCAAAGTAGTGACGCATTTCTGTCGTACCATTATTCTGGTACCCAAAGTAAAGGGGCCCAAAAAATGGAAGGGTAGGGGTCAGTTATTTTGATACTATTCTAATGGAAACACAAAGAAATACATACTGTACAATGGGTTTCCCTTCCTATGCATAAATAGGCACCGACTGAGAAGAGTAATTGCCACCAATGTGCGACAGAAGAGTGACTTTAGAAATCTGAGGTCAGCAGATGCTGCCACATTAAAAATGGAACCTCAGGAAGATCTCGGCACAATACATCACACCCTGCCACCCAGATGTGTCCGCCACCAGTGTCAGGGTCACAGAGAAAGCCGACATTCACAAGTCGTTAAATCCACCTAATGAAATTTCACAAGGACATCAAAAACGAAGGGGAAGATGAGGATCTTTTCACTCTGGCAGAATTGGCTGTGGCCTTTATTGTGTTGCTCAAACACTACACGGTGAAGAGAAACAGCCACAACATGTAAAAGCCTCAAAAACAGCTTTTTATTTCTCCCCCCTTCTGACTTCACCCCTCGCCCTTGACTAATGTGCTGCTGAATGGTCCTTTCCCGTTGCTCACCCATAAAGTGCAGGCGGTTGCTGCGATAGCCCCCCCTCCAATGCTATGGGATTGAATTGTGTTTGACCTTTGTGGAGAATAATGGCTGAAGGCCTTTCATTTTTCTGGCCTTCTCAGTGCCTAGAGGAAGGACCTCTTTACACTGTGTTTTCACTACAGTCTGTCAGTAATTCACAGGCAGGGTGACACAGGCTGATCTGTGCACAGCACATCTGAGCCAGTCTGTTTGTGTACATGAGGCTATACAGGAGAATATTGTTTACCACATCTAACTTCCGTTGGTCTGAAATTATAGTTTAAAGGTCAACGAAAGTATATAATCTTGAAAACAAACCCTTTTAATGTGGCCGTTCTTAAGGGGCCACCCAATTCCACTGCTTAACTGCACTGTCCTAGAATAAAAATGCCCTCTGAAGAGAAGAGTAGTTCAGACACAGCTTTGCTAAAGAGGCCACAGCAGTGAGCGGTCTTGCCCTGAATACACGATAAAAGGTTTACTGTAAATTCTAAATGGCGTTTTCTGCAACCCATACATCACTCATGACCATTAGGTTCCACCCTCACTGCACAGTGTAGCCTTCTAGCCACAGCTCTCCAGATGATACAGTACAGAAGCTGCAGTGGAGGCAGATCTGGCTTTGAATAGCCTGCAGCCAATGGATTTTCTCTGGATAATACAATGTTTGGGACAGAGAGGCAGAGATTAGTCCAGACATACATCCACCACCCCCCACATGCCCAATCTAATTAGACTGGAATCAGTTTAAGATGAAAGCAAGCCCTAGCATCACCGCACTAAATACTGGAATTAGTATTCCCCGCATGGGAATTTAATGACAGAGACTGAAAATCCAATCACATTCACTCCCAGTTTAGACCCTCATGCGTTGGGCCTGGACAATGACGAAACGAAAGAACAACAACAATGATTTGTCTGTCAATAGATATTGACCAGTTTCACATCTGAGGCCTCTTGCGTATTGGCGTTACTATGTTGTCATCATTTAACAAGGATAAACAGCTTATAATCAGATATTTAGACAGTCTGTCTCTGATGTAAACCTTTGTCACATTCTGACTCTTCCAGAGGCCACGACAGAAATTTATGTAAACAAGAACAGGAAGGAAGGAAGAGAGCGAGAGAGACAGAGAGAGAGAGAGAGCGCATGTTTTATAGATAACACTGCTGTAGTTTATTTACTGTTGCATGGCGTTCATCTATGGAATTCTGATTAATAGTGCGGGCCCGCATACACACTTTCCACGGCTCTTTGTTGTCTAGCATGTTTTTTCTTTTTTAGTAAAAAAAGCGGGAACTTGCTCTCGCTCATTTGTTCTTCTCAGATTTGCTGCATTGGCACATAAAATGCTTCTGCAGGAATTGGTGAAGTTAGTAACTAATCAGCTCCTTACATCAAAGCCATGATTGCTGCCTAGGAATTGAAACTGTCAAATTATTGTTATCAGGCAGACAGCATCAGATCCTTTTTAGTTTCTATTATCCGACGGAGTTTGAGCCCACAGTCGCTGATAAAACAGAACACATTTCTGCAGCTCACATTCAAATGAAACATTCTCTTGACTCTATCTTGCCCTTATTATCATTTCCCAAGCTAAGTATATGCAGTCAGGGGAACTCTATTTTAAAACTGCTAAATTGCAAGCCATATTTTAACGTCACGGTGGTGATTAACAGCACAGACCGGAAATAACTCCAGCACCTGGGCTCCATCCACCATACAGTAGCTCCCAACACCTGTGATTCATCCACCACAGCATTACACCTGAGAAATCCAGAAACCGTCCTCCCCCATGAACAAATACTCAACATGAAACCTTATTATTTATTGCAGGCTGAATGCAGGGGTACGCACCAAACACAGGACCTGTTGTTTTTTTCCTTCTAACAGGTGTAATGCAACTTTTAGTCTCCGACGACTGATTCTGTGAAACTTTTTTAGCCCCAGGAGGAAATTCAGTGTGCTGTTTTAGCAAATGAGCGGATAAATATTGTCTGTACAGTCGACATGCGGCACTGCATCTGTGGGGAGCAGGAAGCGGTAATATACAGCAAAGGACTCAGTTTTTGTTGTGATGCGTCCTCTAAAATGGGGAAATAAACATTAACAGCATTTTCTGTGGGATTAGCCCAGGTGTCGGCAAAGGCCGCACACAAACTAACTTACGGAAAGGGCAAAATAATCTTTTTTTTTTCCTGTACGTCTTTTTCTTTTGGCCTTCTTGCTTTTACTGCAATTTAATTTCTGTGGTACAACAGGAGAGAAGGAAAGGGAGGAAAACGGAGGGGGCAGGAGTACACCTGCCTTATTATTGCATGTGGATGAAGGATACAATCACTGCTGGCATTTCTTCAAGACACACGGCCAACTAACATGTATTCTGAAGTGTAGGGGAATAGGAACAGGGTGGGGGGTGTGATGGAGAGAGGGAGGCAGAAGGCCGGAGAGAAAAAGAGAAGGAGACGCAGACGGACGGGCCAACAGGTTGACAGAGTGTTAGGGACAGAAGGGGAGAGCGAAATAAAGGAAGCAGGTGATACAGAGACAGTGAAATGAGCGAGCGATAGAAGTGAAGAGAGGGTGAGGGAAGCGGAGAAAGACAGGGAGGGGCAACCTGAGAGGAATCAAACGTGGGCTCTGTGCAACAGAGGTACGTCGGCAAACGAGCATGTTATGGCAGCCCGCTGGGACTTCCCCGGCAGATCGTTTGTGCTGTTTCCCAATCTGTTCTGAGGAGCAGCACAGCCCCACATGGGGACGTGTGAAGGCGTCAAGATGGGATTGCTTAAGACAGATGAAACAAGGTGTTTTTTGATGCCATCCCGAGCGGACAAAAGCCTGATTTCCTGTTTTGCCTGTGACACAAAGGAGGCTGTGTAGTTTTCTGAACAGTTCAAGGCTTTTTTTGTTGTCAGGGCTGTAAATAACTAAACACACGAGAGGTGAAGTTATGGAGGTGCTGGATCCACATGCCAGACGTGCTGGAAAAATATGTGGCACATTTTCTCTCTTTGTGGCATTCCTAATGTCTTGCCACCTGTAACAAACAAACAGTGTTACAGTTCTGCCGTCAGTTCCTAACATATTTTCCCGCAGTGTGAAAGCGACTCATAACGTGGACGGCCACAGCTTTCTTTCCTTTCACAGGACCCCAGGAATAAAAGCACAGAAAGAGAGATTAACGTGTCACACTCTGTAATATTGCTTTACATTTTAAAGGGCGCTGAGTAGACAGGGTCATTTTTTTTTTCACAAGGCAAGTTGAGTCATTGGGGAAATAAGGGAGCAACAAATGGGGGAATGAAGGAATTTTAGGGGTTGATGGGATATGTCTCACTCTTCGTCCACATGCGTACACACACACAAACTGAAATCATACCATGTGCAGCGGAGGAGCGGGCGGTGAGGAACTAGATGCTAAATATAAAGTGACACAATGCATTCCCTCGGTCATTCACGGGATCGGCACCAAATCACAAGGCGCCGCAGCATGTTTATCACACGCACGAGCCCCGAAAATCTCACAAAGAAAATTAGAAAGCAGACAAATAAGCATGCCGTGTCATTTTTTTTTTTTTTTTTTTCCGAATCAACGATGAAGGGATGAGGAGGTGCATTGACATAAGATTGGCTCAGATGCTGCGCATTCTTAGGGGTCTCTACATCAACTCAACATCCTGGCAGGACCATTAGTAACAAAAAGCTTTTTTAATGTTTAAATGAAAATTTTAATGAGACCCTGTGTTGCTTTTCCTTTTGAGTCTTTAAGAGCCCTCTAAATCATTAAAACTTGCTCTTTCTTTGATTTCAAGGTCATTTGAAGAAATAAGGCAGCCTTAAGTGGCCCTCAGACCAAAAGTGGCCGATATGCCAAAGACCGCAAATGAATGTAGCCTAATGCTTTTTAATTTGCATTCATCTTTAAAAACACAGAAGAGCCATCACAAAGTTATAATAGGCTGAGATGGCAGTTGGGGCCCTCTAGTCATTAGGAGCAATGCAGCTCCTCTAAAATGAAGGCCTTTCTCATCTTGTTTCAACTTAAGCCCATTACTACAAAGATACATTAGCCTCCTGTCCATTGCCTGTGTCTGCATACAATATTTCTGTCTGGCAGCGTCAGCGAGTGCCCACATATGTTCACAAATATGCATGGATTCACCCCCCCCATCTCCCATCTCCCATCTCCCTCCTCCCCCCCCCAGCGAGAAAAACACATGCAACATTCGGCAAACACGAGCATGAAAATAAAAGACGCCGGCAACAGGGACCTTAGGAGGAGACGACATGCATTGTTCGTTTAATCACGTGTTGCGAGATGACGCTCTGTAATTATGTTGTCATCTGCCGGCTGCAACACAGCAAAACTGGGCCGCCACAGTGTGCCTTACTCCCCGCGCCTTAATTCCACTCTTCAAGCTGTAACGGTCAAAAGTGAACAACCCATTTTTTTTCTCTCTCTCTCTCTCTCTCTCTATCTCTCTCCGTCTTTATTTTTTATTTCTTTTAATTGCATACGCCACTGTGTAGAGACTGAAAAATGTCATGTTTTCCCTTTCGCATCATTCACTCATAGCTTATTTGACAGGCGCTATGTGTCAACTCCCTGTGCACATAAGTGTAGGGCAGCAGATGAACTGTATTTATGTACTGTATTGAACTGATGAGACAGCAAATAACAGTGTGTCCTATTAGACGCAGCGAGATCGGGCCTTTTTCTTCTCTCTTCTTTCCACCATCCCTCTCTTTCAATTTTGCTCCTTGTCTCCCTCTCTTCTCTGGTCTATTTCCTTGCCATTCTCTTTCCTCTTTCTTTATCTCCCTCTATTCTCTGCATGTGTGTTTCTCTCTCTCTCTCTCTCTCTCTGTCTCGCTCTCTCTCGCTCTCTCTCTCCTAAGATAGGTGGTTTGTGTCGGTGAAAAACTGAACATCTCCAGTGAAATTGGTTTTCTGTGGAGAAACTGATGGATCACGTTGCGCTCCTGACAGCAGTAGGGGATTGTTTATGCCATACGGACAAACACACTCATGCGCACTCAAATAAATATATATATGCAGGGGTGAGAGGTAATCTAGATTGGGTGTAATCTAGATTGTAGCTTTCTCAACGATAAGTAAACGGTAACAAAAAAATTGGATATAAAGGCAGCGGCTGAAAGTCCTTACACACACGTTTGCATTTACTTGCCTTGATTTTGGATAAATCATTATCCCTAACTTAACCAGTTAACTCGTAACCCTAAACCAAAGCTAACCACAATTTGAATCTTAACCAGTTTCTCAGAACTGGTTAAGTGTTTATGCCAAGGTCCTTAAGAGGTAACACACACACACATATTTTAGTTTCTCATTGTAGTATGTCTGTCCCTTTTTTTTATTCAAAAATGCACATTTTTACAAATATATACAATTAAAAGTTAAACAATGGGTTTCATCGAGTTATTATCATAATTTCTGTAACATCAGCAACCTCCATTATGACAAGTGGGAAATTAATACAGCAATCTGTCCTCCTGGTACACAAACACACACACACACATTTGTTTACATATTAGGTAGTGCACACACACACACACACACACACATAAGGTTTGAATTTCAAATCACAGAGCATAAGATTGTTATTCGCCTCGGCTCATAGACGTGTACTCAGTCGGGCATTTTATACACTAATTTACAAGCATTCACAAAAGAAAAGTCAATTGAATTTTTTAACCAATTTTGTGAAAATGCACTTCCCTGACCCCAGCACTGTTTTTGCAAATCCCAAAATGTTTTATGTACAATTTATTTCACAAAAACTATGTGAAGGCCTTCAGTAATCATACACACTGGGTTAATAAAAATATACTAACAAAAGCTGAAAAGAGTGGTTAGTTTTGGCTGTTTTAATTGACCTTTTTAAAAAATATGTTTTGTTGATTTGAGCTTTTTAATTCCTTAAGATCAGTGCAGAGGAGAATTCAGTCATTTATTGTTATTTTTTATGCTCATAAAAGTTGTCTTGTCCTGATCACGACCAATAATGCCATGCAAATGAGTAAAATGCAGCAACATTTATCTTCCTCCGCAGTCAACTTGTATTAACGTGTCTTGAAAAAAAAGTCTTTATTGAGAAATGAAATTCATTTCCTCCATTTTTTTTCCCCCCTTTATTTTTTTTTGTTCCCACTTTTTTATCAGTGCTCATGCAATAAGTCGAGCGGAGATGGAGCAAATGCATTCCACCCATATGAATGAGTGAATGAATGAATATGATTACCAAGTCTTGGGTCCTCTCAAGGACAAAGTCATCTGTGTGTGTGTGTGTGTGTGAGTGAACGCACACGTGTGTGTGCTTGTATGTTTGTGTTTATCTTTGTTGTCGTTCATTTTAAAACCAGCGTTCACCTTTGTCCACGTCTCGGTTTGCGGCGGCTGCACGCGGCTTTGAATTTGAAATTTGTGAACATATTCACCTTTTCCTTTTGTGAGTGTGTGTGTGTGTGTTTGTGTGTGTTTGAGTGCCTTTATGTGCAATCAAAGGCTCGTATAGAATGTGTGTGCAGCAGGTGTCCTCTAGGACGCCATGCCGCTCCCTCTGTCAGTCACAATGATAAAACATGGCACTGGTTTACCTGTGGCCAAATCGGTGTCTATCCATAATATGTTTGTGGGAAAAAAAATAAAAATAACGTGATTCGAAACATATTTTCCAGTTTTTTGATGTTGTGACATTCACACGCTAAAAACCGCTGACCGGTTGTGACTGGATCAGTGTGCTTCCTCCATCTTTCCCTGCTCCTCTCCTTCACCTCCTCAGTGGCAGACACATTCAAATGCGGCCATTTGCAGGTGACGCGTTCAGGAAACGCTGTCCCGTAATTGTGTCGCTCTGTCTTCCTGTGGTGAGGTAGCCTGCGACTCACCAAAATTACCAGCTGAGGTGGGGGGGGGGGGTGGGGAGAGAGAGAGGTACCATTAAAATGCAAAATCACCACTGTGGTGCAGCGTGCGGCGCCCCGCTCTTTCTCTGAGGCAGCCATCTTATGATGGAACGAGTATGTGTTTGATGGTGTGTGAATGTGTGTCCGTTTCACTCTGTGTGTGTGTGTGTGTGTGTGTGCACATGCATCTATATGTCTGTGTGTTTGATAGAGTGTAAAGTCTAGCTGCAGCGAGGAATGGCGAGATGGCGAATGGGTTGGCAGGCAAGGGTTTGTGTGTGTGTGTGTGTGTGTGTGTGTGTGTGTGGTAGGGGTGATAAATCAGAGCTAGGTAAAGGCTTTTTAATGCAGCGGACTCCTTTCCCAGCCTCCATCTTCTGTCAGGGCTCAGTAAAAGATGAGAGCCCCCTGGGGAACAGTACTAGCCCGCAGCATAGCAAGGCTACGCCGCAGGTCACACACACACGCGCGCGCACACACACTGGGGCCTGACGCATAGTCACTGACTAGGCCTTGTGAATGAGTGAATACATGAATAACTGAATCTATTGAATGCATGAATATATAAATAAAACTTTCCACAGGAGCTATGTTTATTGATGAACATCCCCCCCCTCCCCACCACCACCACCACCACCCAAATAAATGTGTTTTTCAAATGATTTACTAAATGATTTATGGCCGGTGATATTGCATTTATATCAGAGAAGATATTTTTGTTAAAAAAAAAAAAATTATGGATATTTGGTTCATTTCTGCGTGTGCACCAAAGGTCAAGCAGTCTTTGTCAATGATGTGCCTTGAGTATTGAAACGGCCCCAACTTTCAGGGGGCTGGATATGAAAAATATGTGGAATTTGCCAACATCTGACAATACTTAGGCGGCAATATATCTCCTGTCTGATAGAAAAATGTGTTCCGAATTGCAGACACGGTTTCTTTTCTGGCATACCTTTTTAATTTGACTTTGAAAGGAAACACACCGGGGCTCCGAGATAGACAATCAGAGATATGACTGCTGAATGTTGTGTAAGCCTTTGTGGATCGGGCAGAGAGGACTCCAGCAGCTTGGCGCAGAAGACGAGCACAAACACTCGAGAACATAATACTTGACAACCAGCCCGCAGTGTCGGTCAGGGGCCCTTCTGAGAAAAGTCTGGCATGTTTTAGACGAGGGTGAAAACAGAGACTAAAAATCCCAGAGAGCTTATTCGCAATTAGAATACATGAGAATCTGGCAGCCTAATTTATGTCTTTTTCCCCCCCCTACATTTATTTAGTTATTAAACAATACATAGTGACTTCCAAGAGGGCATTGCAGAGTGGCCAAACCACAAACTTGAAAAACTAATGTTGATAAAAAATGTGCTTTATTTCCAGGATTGATTTAAGAGGGAAAAAAATGTGAGACAGACAAAGACGCGAGCTGCACTTCTATATTATGCCACACTGTACTTGACCCAGCTTTAACAGGGTCACTTGTATTATGCATATATATATTAATTTGGTTGGCTCTACAGGAATATGAATGCATAATGTATTAAGTGAATTTGTTTGACCATTCAGTATGATTATTTCTTAATCACTTTACCAGAACACGTCCAGAAAAATGTAGTTTTAAAATAACATCATTTTCAAAAAAAAACAAACAAAAAACTTCTTCTACAGGTCAAAATGATCAAATGTTTCATGTGACCTACTCTTCCACTGCAACAACAGCACGACCCAGGCTCTCTTAAACCTGGAGTGGAACACTAATTATTGAATTTTATTGGTAAAACGTGTGTTTGTCCTACAATTTCACGTTGACAAACATCTGCTGAAAAAAGGCCCCATTATGCCAGGTTAATTCAAGACATGCTTGAGAATTACATGCACACGGAGTTTGAGTTAAACTCGTTGCCTTCCAGAGGGAGGACTTTAGTCTGTTTGGAGAGCAGCAACTTCTCGATGATCCCAGGGTTTATAAACATCATTTTAACCAAAGTTTTTCCACACAACAGCTCCATGTTATCAGCTCTGACGATACGCTGCTCCACTCGCGGCTGTGCATTTGTGTGCTTTTCAGCTGCAGTTCAGTTTGTACAACATGTGTGTGTGTGTTTATTATTCCTCTGCATGCTTGTGTGTCTCTGTGCATCTCTTGGACTGAGCAGGTTAATGTTGGTTGACACTGATCTCCTAGAGGAGTTGAGACTCACACAGTAAAACCTTCTCACACGCGAGTATCCATGGTAACCACAAAATTATGCTTTTTTTCCCCCCTCCATGGCAAGCTGGAGATTCCAAGATGCTGAAATGCACAAATGCATTGTCATTACCTGGCAGCCTCATGCTTAACAGGGTTAGCGCTTTCTCTGCCTGCTCGTTTCATTGTTCGGTGTGTTGCCTACACATGTAATTTAGAAATTCTTCTTGTTACATTTTCCAGACAGAAACTCTTTATTATCCTCACATACGGAGCGGATGCTTCTTTCTATGCTTTATTGGAATTTCCATTCATGGCAAATATAATAATAAAAAAAAAAGTACACATAAAGATTTATGACGTTGGATTTAGTCAGTGGATTGAAGTAGTGTTCGTCGGATTTGCACTTTTCATGTGATCCTGCGAGTTTTTGGTTCCCTGTGTGGACTGAGGGCCCTGTAGCCGTGGTGAGCAACAATATAAAACGAAATATCTATGCATTGTCTCGTTGTTAGAGGTAATGTGAACAAAATACAATTAGAGAAACAAAAGGCTCTTTTACTTGCTTTATAATGTGTGCTTTTGTGCTCTCACCTTAAAGCATTTTTACTAACTTTACCGTAAAATTACAAAAGAAAACTTTGAAAAATGTCTTCAGAATATCATTTGAATTTTTCTTTCCCATAAATATGTCCCACAAATTATCGTCCTGATAACGGTATATTCTGCTAACACCGTACAGTAGATGCCTGAGTATGCCAGAGAAGGCACATGCCTTCCTTTTTCATCATTTTGAGGGGGGGGGATAAGCATGTTGTGTCGTGCATGACATTCCTGAACAAGCAGAGGTTCAATCACATTTGCAGAAGTTATCAAAACTTTCAAAGAGCTCAGCTGGCGTCTTAAGCCACAGGAAATTCACTGGGACATCTGGAGGGATGTGTGTAGATTATTGCTCATTTAGTCTGTTCTAGACATCAGTGAGGAAGAGTGGACTGAGATGGCCCAACGCACGCACGGACTGGAAAGATGAGCACACACAAACAGGCTTGGCTTTGGTTGATCTTACCCCAGGCACACCACGACGCACCTGCCTATAATCCCCCATGATGCCCTCTCTACTCCTGCCCTCGCTCCTCCAATGAGGAGACGGGTCAGGTAGAGTTTGTTTCCGTCTCTTTAGCCCTGTGTTAGAATGAGAGGATGTGAGATATAGAAAAATATGCTGACAAAACCCATTTGCTTGGTGTTTTTATTTGATGTCCAGTCATTTAATAACACTGCAATTTCATGTTCAGTCGGAGTATTTTCTTCTCACGTACTTAACATCTAGAGAAAGCGAGATCAGGGTGCTTTCGGGAGGGCAGATCAGACAGAATTATTACATATGCAAAAAAGGAAATCAGCACATAGCATATTTAAAACGCTTCAGTCAGTTCACCACTTGCTAGAAATAATCCACAAAATAAAAAAGAAAAACAATTTAAAGGCAGTCTTTCACCGTACACACACTGTGGTCGATATATCAAAACAGCAAACAGAAGGTCCCACACATTTGATCCGTTTATTGCAAAGTTCCAGGGCTACAGCTATGTCGGGCAAAAGGCAGCATCACAAAGACTCCTTTAGAGTTTGAGAACAAGAAAGGAAAAAGACCAAATTATTTCCAAAACCAGTGACATTCCGTCTTTCTCGAGTCGTGAAATTCAACCGGACAAAACCTCAACACTGCCATGAAAACACAGGAAATCACTCCTTATTTTAGGTGTGATTGATTGTCCCCCTGACCTGTTAGACTGAAGAGGTGGTTAAGAAGAGGAGGCAGACTAAGATAATTGGGCCCGGTGGTATCCAAAGCCCGGAAGGTGTTGAAAGAACTCTCATAACACAGGTACCAGTAGAGACCGTAGCTCTGAACTCCAGCACACTCAGGATTTCCTTACCTGGGAGGAATTTTGAGTGTTTTTGTGTTTGTCAAGACTTTTATTGAATAGGCTGAATATGAGAGATACTTGTAACTTCTATTGACATATTGTACACGCCACAACAAAAACACGTAACCCCTCTGGGGTGTTTGCAAATAAGCGGTGCATTTGTTTGTTTCATGTTTTCTTGGCATGAAACTAATGTCATTCACTTTTCGGGAGTGATGTCAGTTGTTAGAAATATCCTCCTTCACAGAAAGAAGCAAATTCTCCACAACTCTGCTCCTAAAAGGAAGGTAAAAGCTTTACGCCATTAGCAGAAGCATCGGAGATGGAATTTGGTGATGTGAAAAAGCCCAGGTGTTCTTACGCTTTAATTTCATTAGAGATGCATAAGGCTTTCTGTATCCTCCCAGCCATTTCAAATGAAGAGGTAAAAGCGAGGCATAAGCTTAAATGAACATTCTCTCTCAGAGAAAAATATTCACGTACGAATCAAAGCTATTGTACTATCCTTATTAGTATCTGCAAGCCAAGGGCTCTCTTCCAATTAAAGAATACCACAGATGGACCATTCAACAAGCAAGCACACAAAGAACCTACAAAAGGTACAGTAAAGTACCCAGTATTACAGAGCCCAGGAAAGAGCTTTTTACTTTAAAAACTATTTAATCAGGAAAATCAACGCCTCACATCAAAGAAATGGAGATGAGGGACAGTCGGATAAAGAGGCTCATCAAAGAAGGAGATCTAGTTAGGGATTCAACGCCCTAATTCCTTTTCTCTTAAAACCTTCGTCGAAGGGGGCATGGGGCCAATTTGCTCCCTAAATGGCTGCGTGCGAATGTGCAGATTGCTTTGCATAGCTGCTGGGAATCTCGGTTTCTTCCTCTTTCCCTTCTCCACACGGAACCTGCGAATTAGAAAAGATCCAAAAGACAGATAGGCTTAACGGAGCTCAAGCTACATCTTCTTTAAGTCGAGAGCGTTGTTCCACCTTTCAACTAATTCAATCCATGGCCTAACTCAATTAATAGACTTAAATGCAATGTTTCTTCCTTATCTGTTCTCATTCCCGGGGAAATTGCGGACGGGAGTTCGACAGTGATGTGTGCAGTTTGTGAACGCAAGTGGTCCATCATCTATGAATCTTTAACAGTAATTAATAGGTGTTAATAGTTTTTCACACCACAGAGAATGAGCCATTAACCACAATGTGATGGTAAAGCTCTCGGTCAGGGCCTTGGTAGGCGGGGTTTGTGCCGTGCCAGATGGCCGGAGCAGCGAGATAAGCAGCGTGGCGTTGCACCGGTGTGCCGACAAACGAACAGCGACATCGACATTTGTGGCTGTTTTCCACAAACAGTCATGGGTCTACCTACACCCATACTGTACCGTACCATTACTCTGGTACCCCAAGCGGAAGGGCAGTGAAAAATGGAGCAGTTGGGGCCGGTTCTTTTGGTACTATTCCTAATGGAAACACAAAAAAATATGTACCGAACTGTTCCACTCAGTGGTTGTTTTTTGTACCAGTGATCAACTGACAGACGATCCCCGACTCCTGTAAATTAGGACTCGAGTCGCAGTCCTGGACTTCTTTTCCTGGAGTACGACAACAAACCAAAACAAACCAGAGAATCAGATCAAATTTTCTTTTAATTGGACCAAATATTTTTCAGGTGTGAAATGAAAAAGCCTACACTCTAAACCTCCGTATGAGAGACTGAAGGATGGGGAGAGAGATTGTCCCCATCTGCAAGTAAAAACGGATTAATGCGTGACTCATACTTTTCTCAATCCTTATCTCTTAATCAGTGTGGCCTTCTGCAAAATCAATCTACTTCTCCTTCATCTCGTCATTGTTATGGAATTTAAATAAAGAGAGCTATTGTGAGATTCACTATAGTTTCATTTCATAGTTTAAAGTTTATAGTTCCGTAATAAGAGAAGAGTAATGTGAAAAACATTGAACCATTGACATTAAACCTTGATTTCTGGCAATTCTCTAAAAAAAAACCTGTATACAAAAATGATTTTAAAAAAAAAACAATTTTCAGCTATTATTATTAATCTGTTTCAAATAGTTAACATACAATTTCCTTTACACAGGCTTTAATCTTCGAAATGTTCTTTTTACGTTGTAGTTCTCTATATGTATTATTGTCATGTACTGCATACAATATTGACAGCCAGTCTTTCCTACCTCAGCCTCTTTTGCATTATATTGGATCAATTAGTCAAAATGTCCTTGATGTGAGAGAGGAGCTTGGGGTATCTATGTGATGAGCTTTATGTTTTTTCAATAACATCAAATCAATCATTACCTAAAGGACTGTAACCCTCCACACCTCAAGGTGTTCATTTTATTTTAATCAGAAGAAAATATGTATATGTATGTGCACGGTGCAATTAATCAATTTTGGACTGGCATTACAGCCAAGGACGTATATTCTGGCCTTTATGCTCCACAGACCTGCAGAAGTTGTGTCGAAAATAAAGATCACTGCGGGTCAGCTGTACCAGCATTATTACCCAGCGTACTTCAGGGCATCCATGCACCTAATGAGGACAAACATTTCATGGTTTATCCCCCCTGCTCAGCTGAAACATTAACCTCATCTGAGTGCAAATATGTGTGCGTCTTTCTGAGCCAGTAGATCTGAGACTGGCCCTCCGCGATAGGCTTTCTATCACGCCTGCAGTTCCGATTGATCGTCTCAGCAATCAGCAATTAAGCCCTAGTGATGAGAGCCGGAGAGTGGGGGTGGAGGAGGTTGGGTAAATGCGGCACCACCACAAACCCCACCCCTCTCTTGTCAGCCCAGGAGAAGCTTCACTCAGCTGGGGTGCGTTTGGCCCCGGGCTGGGCTCACTGGTGGAGGTTAACTCCAGCATAAATAAGCATCTTTGGACTCATTACAGGGATTAGAGAGTAATTCGCCTGCAAGGAAGGAGACGACTGCCAGGGTTTTGGTACAGTTTACTACAGTCTTATAGGGGCGAGGGCCCGAGAGATTACAGAGGGAGAGAGATGGTAAGGCAGCAAAAGAGAGAAAGGCCAAGGGAAAAGAGAGGCTGGCTGTCAAGTGTATGCGCGCGTGTGTGTGTGTGTGTGTGTGTGTGAGTCAATCCAAGCCCCCGGCTGCCCCCTTGATCTTGAGCATGTTGGGGTGCTGTGAAAATGGATAGAGGGAGTTAGAACGACCAGGCCGGTCTGGAGAAAAGTGTGCTGATTGTTATAACTTTTACTCATCTTTCTCTCCTCCACTTAACTAAATAAACACCCAAGAGGTAGCACTCTATCAATTTTAATGATGTTGAAATACAATTTAGGCATAAAATACACAACAAATGCTAATTTGGCAATGATGAGAGGCATCAGAAATTCCTCCCATTATTTATTCAGCTGACTTTCTGCATTTTTCATCAGAACAAATATTCCCATTTCAACAAACACACACACACACTAACACAGAGCCAATTTGGAGCATAAATCAACACGTTCGCTCATCAAATATATGCTCTGTGTGGTTCTCTGCAGTCCGTCCGGTGCACCCAAGACAAATAGTTCTGTCCAAAGTCCAGCTGGAGAAACGGGAGGGCCAGCGGATTGTCAATATATGCACACATACATTAAACATCGCAGGTCGATGTGTGTTCAGAGAGGCACAGACATCATAAAGACTCAAGTCCAGTCATAAACTCATACACGACAACATTGTGGATCTTTCCAAAAAAAAAAAATAATAGAGTGGACACAGTTAAACCATTAGGGCTGGAAAAAAACACATCATGATGTTCTACATCCGTAAAGTTCATTTTAAACTTCTTTATGGATAGGAAACAATAAACACGTGTTAAAATCAGAATATTTAACCTTTGTTTAATCGATATTGAGTTAGCCAGCCCTTAATACTGCAATGCTGTCTTTTTGATAAATATACCAAAATGTTAAATATAAACTAAAAGATAAACTTGCATTTCCACACAGGTTGTTATGAATGAATCTTTACCCCGGTGTGTATTCACTTTCAGGAAGTCCGTACAAGATGAAAACAAACTCAGCCAGAGTGAATCTTCATAACATCACCTGTCAATCATCTCCACGTTCATCTTGACTGGCTCGGGCTGCCCTGCCTCTGCACCACATTTGGGACAGGTGAGGCAAGCATCTGCAATGCTGTGGCTTTTGATGCAGTAGTAGCAGAAAACATGTTGGCAGCCCACAGTATGAGGCATGGTGGGCCACTCTCCGCACAGTCCACACTCTTTTAATAACCCTTGCTCTCCTCTGGCCCTCTTCCCACCTGCACTTTCGCCCCCAAAAACAAATGAGGACACCGTTGCCTTGAGTTTTCTTGTGTTGATCAGTGGTAAAAGGAAGATGAGGAACTCCGCAAAGCCGTGCCACATCATCTCCCGGTTCATGTACTGGTAGTCGATGTCCCGGACCACGCTGGGCTTGCTGAAAACTGCCTGAGCTCCCACAATCCTTTCCACCATGACAGGATGCTGACCTTTCTTTAGGAAAACAAGGAAGTTGATGAGACTTGCAAGCTGGGCAATACCAGAGACAAGAGTGAGGCCACAACGTAGACCCTGTTCGAGGAAATTATTGTCTCTTTCAGACACAGGCCCTCCTGGGCTTAGACCCAGACCCAGGAGCAGGCTATGGGAACGCTCACGGAGCCAGCGGGGGCCTGCAGTGAGCAGCAACAGACACAACTTCTGCCTACGTGACAGAGGTCTGTAGCGGGGAGAAGGGGACAAAGTGTTGTGATAGTGCAGGTTCAGTAAAGATTGACCTACAGTGGTGCTGCTGGAATACAGTGTGAACCTCCACACGAGCAGGTGGAGGAGAGCCCTCAATTCAGGCTCCACAGGGGTGAGGAGTCCAGGCCGGAAGTTTTGGAAGCACTGGGAGAACTGGGTCCATACCAGCTGCTCAAGGGCTGAGTCCAGCTCAAGAGCGTCCAGCTGAGTGATGCGCAATACTGGGGTCTGCAGCTCGACGTTGCTTTCTGGAGCAGAGCCTCCAGCTGTTCTTTCCTGGGTGTCCTCATTTTCAAAACCTGCTGGAATAACACAGAGTAGAGAGGTGACTCTAATTTTGTCGTTTATATATCATGCACAAAGAAAAAGAAATCTTAAAATCTGTAATTCTGATGGATTTGGGTTTTCCAAAACTGCCACTGATAAAATACACAAACATCGAGTGACTTTACATTAATAAATAACTTCAAGGTAAAACCATACTTGATCTATTAAAGTTGACAGATTCATACAGAGGCAGAACTATTAAAAGAACAGCTTGGATGTAGGGAGGAATGGGGCCCCGGAGGTAAAGCCCATCCTGTTAGGAAGGTTATTTCTTCTTTTTACATAGGAGAGG
Source organism: Solea solea (assembly GCF_958295425.1). NCBI lineage: Eukaryota > Metazoa > Chordata > Actinopteri > Pleuronectiformes > Soleidae > Solea > Solea solea. Next base: position 40,204,793 of record NC_081134.1, on the reverse strand, counting down.
AAATCACTTTTCACATGTAAAACCCGTCCTTAATGCAACCTTTGAGCTGCGCAATGCAGAGGAGCAGGGGGTCTTAAGACTGCTCTCTCTAGTGTGTACACACACACACACACACACACACACACACACACACACGAGGCAAAGCCCAGGGCCTCTTGGTGCCTGCTCCCTCTGTTGATAGGGGTGTGTGTACAAATCACATCACTAGGGATTAGGCTAACGGCACAGTCTCTGGTACACCATAAACATCTGCCAAATGTGGAACAATTTTCCTTCCCCCCCAGAGTCGACCCCATGTGGAATCGCACCATTGTGACATCTGGACGATTGCGCTTCCTATACGTCTTCAAACTGCCCACAGTTCCCTTAGTTTTATCCAGCCTTTCCTCAAATGAAATGCTTAAGAAGTGAACGACTAACTAACACGAGGAGAGACGGAGCAATAGGGCCACAGCGAGGCCCTTTTTTGACAGTGGCTTGTGTGTCTCGCTGAATAGGATTTGTCATGAGGCTTTAAAAGAGATTTCAGCTGGGTAAATATGGCAGTTTTGACAGAAAAGGAGGGAGATGATGGTCACTTTAGACGCCTCATGAGGAGGTAGAGGGAAAAAAAACACAATCTAATACATAGTGGCAATGCTTGGATTTATTCCAGTGCACAGGGCCATCTGCATGTTCATGATGTTTCAATAGAGCCCGGGTACACCATCCACCTAAGTTAGAATTAGCAAATGAATGAAAAAAGGAGTGAATTCACACTGAAGTAAGCAGGTGTGACCAATTTATTGAGCGGCGTTTGAAATGCGGTGGTGTTTAGTGACTAAACCTCGCCAGTGATGGAAGTCGAGCTTGGGTTTTTTTTTAAAAAAGGAGGTCGTCTGAATGTCTACGCTCACCATTAAACAGATTGCATTTATTTAGCATAATCTAAAAGTTTTTTTCCTTGATGGCAAAAAAATATGCTGATTACAGTACAGGCTTTTGTGTGTATGTCTTCAGGGTGTAAGAAACAACAGCTGCACGGAAATTCTGCAATATTTCATGATGGCATTTAAAGCACTATGTCGATATGTAAATATTCTTGACAGTTGTTTTGTGTTGTCTTTAAGCAGTGGGCTTTTGGCCGTTTAACTTTCTCCCCCATCCTTCCATTCCTCCAACTAGTAAATTGTATATACTGTTATTTTACTATTAAGTTTTTCTTAAAATAAGCACAAAATATCACAATATAATGTATTGGCGCCCCCGTATATGTATCATATCTTGCAAATGTAAATGTACGTCTAGTGTAGCCTTGATCTATGCAGAGCTCTGATACAGAGCTAAGTTAATCTGTCAGTCCATAGTTGCACACACACACACACACACACACAGCCAGGTGGTGGAAATCCCCGTCACAGTGGCAGCCCTCTCGGGAAAGTAAACCCGGCCGGGTCCAATATTCTTTTCAAAGCCTTTTATCGAGCAGTTTACAAGTTATGAATGAATATGTTTTATTTGGGCAAACACCATATTGACAGCCACCTATCAATAGTAATGTGACTATTGTCAAGGGTCTGTCAATATTAATGTAATTATGATGTAGAGGGATCAGAGGGATGCCGGAGTCGGGGGCCAAGTAACATCTCCTGCCCACTGCCATATCAATAGCTGGGATTGCTATTGACAGCTTCCCTTCAGACTTGCAGCACTTGGCAAATATATAACAAGCAGACACTTCAGTCAATGCTGAGCTGCCTATAAAAATTAAGCATTTGAATTTACAGGGCTTTTACTGTGGACAGCTGGAAATCCATGTTTCTTATGTAATAGTCAAAAGTCACAGTCAATGCCAATGTTTACAAAGTACTGACACGGTGTGTGCTAGAGGACAGCGAGTACAGCATTTGCACACAAAAGTACACATGCAGCGACACAAGCAGACGGATGCTGTCCTCTACAGTATCCACTTACAGACGTGCACATACACACACACACACACACACACACCTAATGTGATACACCGACTTGATCATTTTCTCCTGGGTCAGACAAACAACCAACCCAGACACAAGATGCCCTCTCTTGGCGAGTCTGCACCTGACAACTAGTAGAGGTGGAAGACAGGTTACGAGAGTTCACTGAAAATCAGCTGAAAAGTCTGAAGTGTTGCTTTTCTACCAGAGACATGAAGAACATTTACCATAGAATATTAAAGGGCATTATGATTTAGGTGAGATGAGGGTTTTCTTATCTCATCTTGTTACTTTAGCCAGTGCATCTTGTTCAGACAAAGAAAATGCACCGTCTCCAGGCTGACTGCTATAGCTCACGGACTACAACAGCAGCAACAACAACAACAACAACAGTAACAATAGCCAATCTAACAGGGAACAGAGTGTAACATTGCTTCAAGGCAAACGGGTGCCATGACCAATGTGATGAAGGAGAGATGAGGCAACAAAAAGTGTACAGAACATCAGACTGAAGCCGCACAGCTGCACTAGGTTCTCTGAAAACTAGACAACAGACTGTGATGACAGCTATGGAACAGAAAGACGAATGGACATAGGAGACAGAAAAAGAAGACCGACACGTCAGACAACACGTCATGATGAAACCCCCAGCTGGGAGCTCTGAGCTACTGTCTACTGATACAGGGGAAAAAGGAAACTGGAGGCAAAGATAGCTACAGAGCAAAAAAAATCAGGGGAGGGAAAAATAGATAAGCACAAACCTCTCCCTAGGAGCTGACCTTCAGACTGACGGTCACAATAAAGGAGGAGGGAACATTCCCGGAGCATACACGTCTCAGCCATACTGAGCTGTAGGCACCCAGGGAATAGCCTCTAGACAGAGGAAGCACTGCACTTTTTTTTTTCTTGACCTTGGCTTTGGCGTCTAGGGATGGAATGAGGGTGTTTAGGGCAGGGGACGAAAGACTGGGGGGGGGGGGGGTATGCTGGAAAGGTGGACTATCTCTAAGGAATTGCGTTTTGATTTTTTTGTGCAGACAAATGCTCTGAAGGTGCTCATTCAGCTATCATTTCATTCCTGTTGGAAACTGTGTGGCCAACAGTCTCCATTTAGCTCATGGTGCGCTGTAATGCTCAAATTCCTGAGCACTTAGCTATGGCTGTTAGCATAATATATTTGCTGAAATAATGCATAAACATTCACTTGGCTTTCTATGATGCTTGTTGCGAGAAATAGGCTATGCATTGGCAAAGCACGCTGAATTACAACTTTACATTTCCCTCCCTTGCTCATGTAAATTAATTTGTGTAAAAGCTGTAGTGGATAAAGCCTGTTTCTCTATGCAGTCCAGTCTCATTTTTTTCCCTTCACTCCCCCGCCTCCTCACTTTATTGCCCTCCTTTAGCCTGGAACGAGTGCGAGCCTATTAGCTAAGGCCTGCTAATGTCCTCACTATGAAAACGGATGAGAATGTCAGATTTAGAACTTTTAAGACAGTGATGTCATACAGCAGACCACAGGCATTACAGGGACGCTAAGATTACCCAGGCGGTAACCAGACTAATTGTTATGAGTCTGTTTCATGAAAAATGAATGTGTGCAAATGCACAGAGGGGTCTTCAGGCTATGTGTGTGTGTGTGTGTGTGTGTGTGTGTGTGTCACACACTAATGCATTATCAAGGCTCTCCTCTCTCTCTCTCTCTAATCACCAAAGACTCCTCCAAGCCATGGGGTAAAGGGCCAACTTAATGCCTGAACACACAAAAAAATACACATCAGTTAGAACAGCACATCTGACACACAAAAACGTGCTCTGCTTAATCTGGTTTGCTCAGAAGGTAAATTATTTAAGAGAATTAATTGATTTCATGAGAATGAAGGTTGAAGATGCTAAGGCTGTACGGGTAATAAGTACAGGGGTTTGCAAAAAAACAACTTAAAAAATCATGAAACATTCAGAGGGCAAAGAGGCACAAAGAATGTAGAAGAAAAAGCGGAACTAATAAATGAGAGAACAGGGGTTGTGTCTTTCTTAGGGGTCAATGAGAAAGTACTGGGGGCTCACCTCATGCAAATAAAACGTGTTATGCTGAGGAATATTTGATCAGAACATTTCTCCAATTCACTTTATGCATGAATAACACATAATTCTGTCTGTTTTTTTTAATGTTTGTAGCAATTAAAATGTGTGTAGAGGTTGGAGCTGCTTATTCCCTTTGTCTCCTGTAAAATGTACAAGTATGCAGAGCCAATGCAGGATGACAGATAAAAGTATTTTCTGCTTCTGTATTTTTAAATTGTACAGCCAGTATATTTTCTAGTTGGAATTATAACGCAGCTATTTCCTCCAAATAGAAAGCAATGTACAGCTACCACAACGCAAATATGGAAACAAATACAAGTTATATTAGGGAGAAATGAACGATCACAATTAATTTTAGCATCATAGCTGTTCATTAATTATCCCACATGTGTAATCACAGTTTAAGTCCATCAGTTCCTATCAGTCCCACATAAAAAGAAGAAAACAATAATAACAACAATAATCTGAAGACATGTTAGATTATTAACAGCTAATATTTCATCCAATACAGTGATTATTGTCTGATTACTGTTTCTGTGCAAATGTTGTTCACTTTTCAGTTTCTTATCATTTTAATAGAATACGTTTAATGCTTTTAGTCAGAAAATTACATATATTTTCCAAGTCTTCAGATAACCCCACCGCCTTTGTATCTCACCTTCATGTGGAAGCTGTATAAAATGACCTCATGAACCCAGAGTGAGATCACAGCCTAGTCTAACTTCACTGACTCACTTAAAAACACACTCATTACACTAAGTGTTTAGCTCCACAGGCGCAGCGCTATAGTGCAATTTTGTGCAATCAGGCGGTCGAAATTCATTTTATATAATATATTGTCACTTATTTTTTTTTAGCTCGTGCCCATCACTCTTAAACAATAACAGAACCCAGTCTGCTCCGTTTTGATAATAAGGCAAGAGCATTATAAGATAATCACAGTGGGGATTAGGTTTTGGTCGAGTATGTGAGGGCAGTGCAGTCAATGCCACTGGAAAAGAGAGATATAAGCAAGAAACTGATAAGAGTGGAGGAGTGATGATTAGGATGAAAGAAATTAAGTCACTTGGAAATCAATAAGATCAACTTCGCCTTGAATCTCAGTGTGACTGGTTTTGATCTCTGACACTGATTATTAGAGGCAATAATGGAATTATGTGCACACTCGCAGGCATATAGTTACTCACTACAACCGACAGTTGAAATTGGGAAACACATCTGGAAAAGGCTCGTGCGGAATACTGACTCACAACAGTGGCTCGCTGAAATAGGCACTGCATGAGCCGATGGAGAAAATAGTGAGTGTGGAGATAAGAAATATAAGAAAGCGAGTGAGGTGCAGCTTCTCTGTTGTTACGCTGTCATTACACAGACACGGGAAGGCGAAAACGACGTCTTTAAACCGTTGATACGAATGTTGCGGACGTGGCGCATTTGAGCTTCCTACTTAATAGCAGGGTATATGTAAAACATTGCAGACTTATACATACAATATATATTTACCCATTTCTTTATTTTTTTTAGACGACAGACGCACTCGACGTAAGACAAGTCCTCCTGGCCACAACGAAAACAAACACTACTTCCGGGTTAAAACACATGCACCCGCCTCTTCGAGAAAGCTAACCAATGGCGTGCTGCAACGTCATCAACACGACGCATGTGGTAACTATTGGCCAATCAGTCCACGCAGCGGCAGCACGGCGGTAAAAGTGCAATGGAAACGCTTGAAATGGAGTTATTGTCACTCCTCTCCGTTGTAGTAACGAGACATAGCGACCACATTGTCAGAGAAGCGGCGGTAATTCGCACAAAACACAACAGATCACGTATTGCATGCGCTCAAAATCACCAAGTTACAGCAGGTTGCTCTGCAGTGATCCACTAGTGTAAACGAGAGGGCTGTGATAAACATCTAACCACGGCGCTGCACTGTGATTTTAAGTAATGGCTCGTGTCTTTTAGCTTCAATAAGCACTTTGTACTATTGTCAAGCCATGTTGAAAATGTGCATACACGTATGAGTGAAAAGACGACCCCACGTGAGTCAGGGGGAAACGGGAAGATGTCAGGACAGCAAAGGCACTGGACAGTGTCAAATGACACCAAACAGCTCCTGGATGAGGTCAAAAGTCTTCACGAGCAGAGGTTGAGATGGGTGGCGCTGGACACCACTGCAACCCGAGAACAACTGCTGCAGGTGAGATTAAACTTTAACCACAAGTCACACTAGATTGTGTGGTCGAGTGGTTCCAAGCAAGGGAATGGTATTGTTGACCTTTTGGAGGTGTGGGTTCAAGTCTCATTGATGCCATTAAGACCATTTATTGTCAAGAATGACAAATAAAGTACAATTTAGAAGTTTGAATGGTCTTGACACACTTGCTGATTCACTTTACACACTTGGGTACATGGCTGAATTTTCTGAAATTGAACTTGGTACCAAGGGTAGGTTTGTAAGAGTGTGTCAAAGTGAAAAGGTTTGGTTTTTCACAGCCTCACGTAGCTTTTTAGACAGGGGTCTTGCTTTATAGAGGCAGCCATCTTATGCCACCATTTTCTACAGCAGCACAGGCATGAATTTTAACTTTTAAAACAAAAGCTTTCCATGCTGAAGAAGAACATCACTTTATTTATTCCCTGAAGAAAACTAGTGATATTTATTTTCAGTGCTTGTTGTGATTTGGTTCAGACTCTTCTGTTAAATATTGAGATTTTAGAAACTTTATTGCTAAATGTTGGAGATTTATGCATATTTTTAAATCTTTCTAGCTGTTTTTTTAAGTGTTTTCCACTCCCACTCCTCATGGACCCCTGTCCTGCATGTTTCAGATGTTGCCCTGCTCATCACACCTGATTCAAATGAATGGCTCGTCATCGAGCTCTGCAATAGCCAGATAACGACCCATTCATTTGAATCAGGTGTGTTGGAGGAGGGCCACACCTAAAACATGCATGGTACTGCTGTAAGAGAACGAGGGCAAGACTGGAGGTAAAACAGCTCTGTTTTTTTGTACAGTGTGTTATTAAACTGACCTTAATGGTGAAAACGTTGATTCTCAACATGTTTGTTGAACAGTTGGTTTAATACTAAAGCGTTTATGTTCTTTATAAACATTGAATAGCAATGTTCACCTGCTTGGTTTCCATTGATGGGTGTATATGTATGTATGTATGAATGTATGTATAAGAGCAGAGAATGTTTCTGAATATAATACAATTTGAAATTGGAATTTGTTCGTTTTGCACACATTTGTGATAGTGAATTTGACCTCTGCGTTTAATCCATCTTGGAGCAATGGGGTGTTGGGTGCCTTGCTCAGGGGCACCCCAGCCCTTGGCCCGTCCTGGGATTTGAACCCACTGTACTGTACTGTAAATGAGTGACTGGTGAACAGATGCTTAGCAGTCTTTCACAAGAAGGAGCCATTGACTGATGTGAGGAGTAATATAGGGAATGATTGGTTTAATTTAGCTGGATTTCATGTCTCTAGGTCGACCTCTTGGCGTTTATTGAAGCAGTGCTGTGGTCTGTCACATTTAGATGTTATATTTCTTTTTCTCTCTGAACTGGTGTTGTATTCCCTGCCTTTGTCACCCTACCCTTGTCTGTGATTGGCTCTTGTAGTTGTAATCCTCAGTCTCGGATCAAAACTCCAGCTTGCTATGGTACTGTACCTTTTGTAACTTTGACTCAAGTAAGGGAAATATAACAACAAGACAGATGTTTAATTAAATATTGATAGCTAATAACAAAGCAATCCCATGGAAAAGGGGTGAAGTGCATCCTCTTTGTCAAGAACAATATAAAACAATATATTTTTTGTTTTTGTGTACTAAAAATGTAAGTGGAAAAAAGAGATCCAGCTTTCTCGAAATGAGAGTGGCATTTGCGAAACACTGGGGAGGCAATGGTGGGTGTCGATGGGCCGCGTCTTTGTATATTTCACACTTGGTGACTGCCCATAACATGCATATTAGGTGTGATTTGTCACGACTTGCGAAACTTGCAGATTATCTGTCTGAAAATCATGTGGTGTGAACCAGACTTAAATTGACAATAGTGTGATTGAAATTGTTAAATGGCAGATAGTGGCATTGTTATAACATTGCTCATTATCTGTGAAAGCTGTTTGGAATCTTTTGGTTACACTTTAGGACACCCCCCCCCCCATTTCATGTCAGTAGCATAAGTCTTTTAAAAAGTTAATTATTGAGGACCACGTTCAGACCCACAGACTCTCCAGGATGTGTCTTCTTCTGCAGCATCTGTTGTCATTATGTTATCATCCATCCGATACAAATCAAAGAGCCTCCTGTTCACCATAACTCGGACATCAGAAGATGACCTCTGTCCTGTCAGACAAATGACAGTAGGAAGCACAGGGGTGCTTTCATAAAGCCACAGCACTTGTAACAGGTGGCAAATTGCATTATGTTTCCATCTGAGAAGCGGAGATCAGGAACACAAATCCACCCTCATATTTAAAAAAGAGAGGTTTCTAATCATCAGGGTTGTCATGTGACATCATTTAGGCTCAGAATGTAGCCTGTGTGAGCTGAGCTCTGCATCAAAGCTAGTGTAACAAGGTTTCAGAGATGGGTTTCGGTTAGCTGGCCTCAGTTGAGGGCCTGCTTAACAAGGTTATGTGTTTAGAACCCAGGAGCTCCAAAGTCCGAAAGGTTGATGTGCACAGTTAATCAGAAAGGTTGTCCACTAAAAAAAAAGTGAACATTCATCCATGAACCTGCTGCAGGATTCATGATGTTTCCAAGTTAGCCCCCCCCCCCCCCCAACAAAACGAAACAAAAAAAATCCTTATCAATTAAATAATTCATATTAGATTTTTTCCCCCTTTGCTTTAAGGCAATCACCAAAAAAAATTCTGCTCCAAAGCTGGCAGACATTAAATGCATAATTGCTGCATTCAACTGTACAACTTAAAATGCATCATTTGTAAAATCATTCTCCTTAGGGCAAGGTAATGGTAGTTAATAATATTTCAGGAGGTGGTTTAAAGTGCTTGTTTATTTTGGTTGTAGTGGACAGCTTCTACAGAAATGTACAGATAAAACCACTCTTAACTTCAATGGATCTCCTCTCCCCTTTGACAGAGTTGCAATTATTGCATATTTTGACTGCATGGCACCGCACTTGTACGGCGTTGACTCAACAATGCTGATTGATGAAATAAGTTATACTATTGGTCAGCTGAATGCCATGTGACTGAGTCATGAAGTTGCATTATTTGTTAGTTGTCATTTTCCACATTGGCCACTGCTTTTTCAAAACATATGGGCTCAAACGGGTTTCAGTTGTGTCATCAAGATGGCTTTTACAGGCAGTGTTGCTAACATGGCACATTTGTAGACTTTTAACCGTTTTTTTCACACACACACACACACATCTCTCTCTCTCTGCTCTGTTCAGTCAGTGATGGGGAAGCAGTCCGTGGTACGAGATGAGAAAGAATCGGTTGCGATTTAACTTTTTCTTTCTCCTGTTTTATGTAAAATGAAGCCATAGAACTTATGTGCATGTTGATTTTCCTGTAGTTGTGTATATCAACTCTTGTAATACTGATAAAAAAAAGATGCTGAAAGACTGTAGTGGGACTTTAATATACTATGTCAGCTGTGGAATATGTTCAGTTGACCTATTTTCTTTAAACATTTGAACTCAGTAAAGCGTTCTTCCAAAGACTAAGCAGCAGCGGGGAATAGCATCTTGCTGAGTCTGCTGTAACACCTGACAAACTACCTCTGCCCTGCTCATGGTGTATTCCGTCTAACAACACAGTTCAGAAGGTCATCTATTGTGAATCTTGGGTGGGTTGTAATAAAAAAAACTAAGCTTACTTGACCACCTTGTCTGGCAGGGCCAGTTGGTTTGGAAAATAAAACCATTTGTCTAAAGTTCTATACAATTAATAATAATAATAAATGTAAATGCCCCTCGAGAAGAAGATATAGCTTTTGATTTCATAACTTTTAATTCTCATCTTTGCATTAGCATGTAGTGGTTAATATTTTGATTGTGTCACTTTGTGATGGTATCTTGTTTTTAAAACTTTAACTGCAGCTTGAATCTTTACTAAAGAAATTATATTGCAAATCTAATCAGTCATAATGTGCATCAGAACAAATTGCAATGAGATATTTCACCCTATTAGCCGATTAAATAAATGTGTATATAGATCAGTTGAAGATTGACCACAACAGACTATAAAGCTGTGGTCAGCCGTTGGACGGCATCTCAACACATCAACGCTGGGTTTTACCACCGTTATGGTTACAGCAGTTTTTGTCTTCAGAGATGTTTTTGGCTCAAAATATAAGAATCACAGCCTTCCTTGTGAGACTATTGACTCCCCACTCAATGCATCTCCCTTTTAAATCAGGGTCTTCATCTCGGTGGGAATACCCTGAAGACACAAGGGTTAGATCCAACTAAATAAAATATACATGTTGAGATTCTGTAATCCTGATTTTCTTTAGAGCTCTTATATTTCCCCTGTGAGGCCTTCATTGGAAGTGTTAAAGCCCTTTTTTCTCCCCCCCCCCTTTGATTCAGTCTTCATTCAGTGCCAAAGTGGTATCTAACCTCACTTATGATGCCTCGTAAGAAACAACCGTTTGACCAGTGAGAGAAGTTTTTCCAATAGAGTGATTTACTTCTGGTTCTAATATGCAGCATAACGTTTTGTGAAACGTTGCATGAATAATTTAACATAATAACCTTTGTCAGTGACCATGGTTCCAAATATTTTTTTGGTTGATTTGTGAGTGAGAAACACAATGTTTCCCCAAAATAATGCAAAATTGCTGGGTCCGGCCCACATGAATGCAGCCTGTGATGCACAAACTATATGTTCAATGTCTCTTGGTTTGAACGTGGATTTTGTTTGTCACTGATTTATCTGGCTTAACAAAGTAAAACAATTTGTATTACAGAAGGGGAAAAAAAAAAGAGCCCACACTGTGTGGTTCTGCTGTCTGCTTGTTAAAAAACACCGCAAATAACCCATAGTTTGATCCTGCTGTGCTGTTATTCTTCCAGATGAAAGAGGATTTCCTGCAGTCTTATGTGAATGACCTCACAGACCAGAACCAGTTACTGCTTCAGACCATTGAGGAACTGCAGACGGGAGCCGACCCCCTTTCCAAATCGGTAATGAAGCCACACACATTTGATCATTAAAGTGGATGCAAATGTTCTTTATAGCATTTCAGTGTAATGAGTTTTTTTTTTTATTCGACAATTATCTATTAGAAAAAAATAAATAATAAGATTTCCATAAATATTTAGGGTATTTACGTAAAGCTTTGTGGTTTTTTTGTGTATATAGGGATGTTTAGAATATTTCATAATTCACATTATTCCATTTAAAAGAATAATAAAACAAATAAAGAAGAGAAAAACAACTTGTAGGTTTTTTTTTATTTTGATGAAACATTGCACTCTAAGAGGCAGAAGGTCTCTGTAATTTTCTAAAATGTAATCACTTGAAATGACACTTGATATAATTAGATTAATTGGCAAAAATTGTAATAATATATCACTTATCACAGATTTGTGGCAATATAGTGAAGCAGCCCAGACAACCATGGAGTCTTTGTTTAATGGTGGTTTGAGGACTCAGTAGTTGTTTGTCAAGACCTGGTGTTAAAAGATTGAGTCAGAAAAAGCTGCATCAAAACTGATAAAGAAGGTGAGCACTTTATAATTACGTCACATTATTGATCTATATTAATAGCTGTGCGACCCCAACCATTTTCTGGATGAGAAAACAATTTTCTATTTTTTTTTTTTCTCCATGGACCAGATTGCATGGAGGGAAAAAAGAAGCTTTTTCTTTGCTCTTCTTTCTTTTAAAAGTTTGTATTAACGTGGAGCAGGACTACAAAGACATCATCACCACTTGATGGAGGGACCTTAAGATATTGTTCCATTTCAGTAATGTCAACGCTTCTATCAATATTCACTCTTTTGAGTGGGTTTTGCACACAGAAAAGTAATTATGGCCTATTATACACCAAAGTACTTATCGGCTATTATAGTGAAGGTCAGGGGGCTAGCTTTGTGTGCTCTCCACGCTGGTCACAAAGGTCACTGCAATAAAATGCTTGCATTTCTCAGCATACAAAGCATGTCCATTTTTAACTTTCACTCATTTAAAACTGATTTTATTTTATTGGCATTGCATTTCCTTAGCAGCAAAAATTACCAACTCCTCCTTTCATAGGGCCTTTTCAGGTGCCTTTACCGAGTAGGCTGTACAATATTAATGTTTCTTGCCAACTACAGCACAATACGTGTTTACTGAATAGTGAAAATGGCCAAGACCTTTATTAGTTTTCAGATGTGTTGTAAGTAATGGAATTTTAGACCCTGCAACAATTTATTTTTCTCTTGTAGATTAAAAAAAATTGCAACTCAAGGGGAATAGGTGAGAAAAAATTTGTAAAACTGATTGTTAGTGACAACAGCCTCTTTTTGCAGCTGAAGACACACAGCGTGATTGAGTATAATAGTTTGTTGCCCTGCTATTGAACTGCCTTCTGAGCTTTTGAATCTCCATTTTCACCCTTCCTGAACGATGCGCCCAGTGTCCGTTTATGTTACTTTGTATATTTTCAGGGTCTAGATTGGTAAACAAATACAAACAAATGGACTGCCTCACTCAACAGTCTATTAGGGTAGTCGGGGGACAACAGTGTGTTTTCTGCTCTGATGTCTCTAATGTGAAATCCAATCAAATGAAGAGCATTTAGAGCTACTTATGGGCCGTTCCACCATGTAAACGATGCAGTGGGCTCTGTAATGGGAGCTTGGCTAACATCTGATTGAATCGTAGTGTATGGCCTGTTTGATGCACAATAGGGATGAACTGTAATGGACACTAAACAGAGTTAGTTTTGTGGTCATAATGTCATGAAATCCAAGTCTTGTTTTGTCTGTTCTAGACTGCTGTGATTAGACTGTTGTTTATTTGTCATCCATAGACAGACACCATGTCATTACACAGTGCTTTGTGAATAACACTGAACATCTGTTTTAACCTGTAGTTAACTTTTAAATGGACTCCAGGCGCCTACATTTAAGGAAGAATGTTTTCTGTAATAAACATGTCCCATTTGGCAGTGTTGTCGTTGTAAAAGTGACTGTTGCACCCAGGTTAAAACTTACATTTGTAATGTTGTACATGACCATGGTTTTTACCTTTTTACCTGTAGCAACAAGCTCTAACACTAAAATATTTCTATTCACCAACATGGATTTTGAAGTAATTAAATATACACTTGGTTATTCCACTTGGAGTTGGGCTCAAAAACAGCGTTAATAATCCGTATTCCGGTGTAGACTCGCTCTGCTTGTGGTGCTCTTTCCAGTATCACTTTTCTATTTTCTATCATTAGCTCCATTTCCAGCTGGTAAAAGGGGGACAGAAAATGCTGAACTTTCATTGTGTCATTTTGTTACAATAAAAGAAAAAAAAACAACATTTATATTATAGCTGAGTTTTTGGAAAACCTATGGGGAAACTTTCCATTTAGTCATTTCCTTCAATCTTCTGTGTGATATTCTTATTGGACAGTCGTTTTGGCAGCTTTTGGCAGCGCAAGGATTAGTAATCATATAGTGCAATAAAACTGGCACTTTATTGATCCCCATAGAGAAGTATTTTCCTCTAGCTTTATTCCAGGCAGGTCAAAGGCTCAAGGGCAGCTATAGAGCAACTTCTGGAGCTGGCAGGGAATCAGTATCTCACTTAAAAATAGTTTTATTGTCCAGATGGTTGCCAATTTTGGTTTCAATGACAGTTGGAGGAAGGATGAAGCACTCATCCTTAATTTGAGACATGCAATTAGGTAAATGCGAACAGGCATGGTTAAACCATTATCTTTTTTTCCACGATGTTTCTGCCGCACACACCGCAGCAGGCTGTGGACATGAAAAAGGTTAATTGGACAGTAGTTGTGCAGTTTAAGGTTGGTTGATCCACGATCACCGTTCCAGATACCTTTTTGTCTCACATGGTTGGTAAACATATCCCTTCTTCTTTGGCATAATGCAGCCTTAAATCTTTTAGCATGAGAAGGTTGAGTGAATGGTCAAAATGTTGCACGGTTCTCATGTTTTTCTCATTGTTTCCTCATTCTCAGTCCTGTGTCTCTAATCCCTGAATGCTTTTTTTTTTTTTAGGGCCTGATTCAACCGAGGTAAACCCTAGAGCTTAGTCGGCATCTTCAACATCTGCGGTCAGACATCAGTTCCATCACACAACTCATCCACCAAACTGGACAAATGCACAACATTGATGTGAGTCTTATTTTTCACATTTTCTATTTTCTACTTTCGGATGATGATGATGATGATGATGTGCATTTAACAGGCACATTGGTACACTGTTTTATACATTATGTGCATGCTGTGTAAATCTCTGTTTGTGTAGTTCATGTTTTAATTCCTAGTCTTTGGCCCTTGGCCTGAGGGGCAGTATGGAGGACTGTGATGACCTGAGGGGGATCAGTGTAGATCAGTGTAGATCAGTAGGGATCATGAGGGATCACTGACCTTCTCTTTGATTCACTCAACTTGCCATCTCATTCCCACACAATTTTTAAATGATTACCATACCAGACTTCGTTAAAATACCCACACATTTGCTAATACATTTTCAGGACTCTTAATTTGCTCTAGAAATATGTTTTCCTGTGCTGGGGCTTAAAGTGAACGTATTGCACTCGTATACCACCTCAAACTTGTCATGTTTACTTGGTTAACAAATAAGACCTAATTTATTTCGCAACTGTAAAAGAAATAAACTAAGCGGTTATAACAAGCGTGAGCTGTATTTGCTGATCGAATGCTGGGAACGTCTCCGGCTGTGATGGAAGTCTCAACTCTTCGTGCGATACACAAAGTGACTATTTATGACATTCCCCATAAACCTCAGAACAGGGGCTATTAAAATCTTAAGGCACTGGAGCAAAATGAGGAAATTGGTCTCATGGCTTAATTCATGCTAATGAGAATGTAATTTTTCCTGTCATGTTGTGCAACCACTGTAGTAGCACTCTCAAGACTCGTTTTTCATCCCCGCCTGTGGCTCTGCAAAACAGTACATAAAAGAAGACGTCTGTAAGTTATGCCGTAGCTATTGGATGAGAACAGGCCCATTTTTGGAATCGCTACGACTGTTTGAATCCATACACAGATGCATTAAGAACAGCTTTAATTTGTTTCCATGTGGCAGCAGTGACACAAATGTATGCATATCCATTTCCCAGCAGTTCAGGGAGATTAATTTTAATAGCATTATTGATATATACTTTATTTTCTATCAGTGTTCAAGAACAGAATGAGTCTGGCTGGCCTATATACTGTCCATGTTTTTGGTTATTATAAAAGCAGTCGCCGCAAACCTGGCAACCCGCCCGCTGTAGTGACTGCTCTGCTCAAGTCAACAGGAATATGTGTAATCTGGGTCTCAGGTCTGCATTAATAACCATCTCTGAACTTTGTGACCTTTATTATTCTCTGTCTCTGTGGCTTCCTTCCTCGCTCACACATATACATTTGCTTGTGAAGCAGCTGCTTGCAGGGAGAGCAGTAGTGTGAGAAAGCGAGGGCAGGGAGGGCAGGGAGGTCAGAGGGTTGCGATGGTTGACTATGCTAATGCTGTTGTTAATGACTTTGCTGTGAGTGATAATTGATCGTCTTCATTACCATATTAACTCCGCTGCCCCTACCCTTCCCCAGACCCTCTCCAACCCCCAGTCTTTCGCTATGCCATAATGGATGCCCCCATTTGATCCTTGGAATAATGAACTAATTAGCTTAATTAAAATCAATAGAGGTGCCAATACCAGGTTAGACATTTCAGGGACACCGTCTCTATCTGCAGGGAAAGGAATTGTCAGCAGGACAGGGTGAGAGGATGGATGGCAGCGGACTAGAGGAGAGATTCATAAACAACATCAAGGGTGGAAACAAAAATGAGGAGTAAGGGAGGCAAAGAAAGAGAGAGAGACATACACAAGAGGAAACTTGTTTATCTTATTAAAAAAAAAAAAGGAGAATGAGATCAACTGAAAGAATTTGTGATTAGTATTAATAGAAAAAGAGGGAGAAAGTTGGGACAAGAGGGGCTGTAAGTGTGAAGATTGTAAAATGTAAGAGATAAAATGTAAAAATAAGTGGACAAGGGCAAAGACAAGACGGCATGAGACAAAGCGAGAGAAAATATTGGAGGGAAAGGAGGGAGCCGAAGAGAGGGGAAACTAAACGAGAGAGAGCGGGCCAAAGAGGTTCCTAATGCTGATTTATGAGTGCTTGACCGTCGTTAGCTGGAATAAATGGCTTGTAGGAGTGGCTGCAGCATTACTCCCCGTGCAGGATACTAAGTGCATTGTAAGGTCAGCCATAAGGCCAAACTTACATATGTAGTGCTCTGCCCTTGTAAACCTTTGTTAATATATCAGCCACAGGATGGAACTGTAAGCAGTCCATCTGATACAATGGGACGACTGTGGCTCACTAAGCTGTTTTGTTAAATATTTTTTTGTTACGGTGTAGTAGACGGAACCTTTACAGCAAATAAAATGCACCAACAGTGTTTTGAGGATGTGGACTGGAACATAGTAGGGCTTAAACAGTTAGTTTAATTTCATTGATGAGCTGTTCATAGAAAATTGACATTAATTTATTAACTAATTCCACAAGTTTTTTTTGTTTATCAGTTTAAAATGAATGTTGAATATGGACAGGTCAGACAAAGGGAAATAGTACTTTGATACTCCTCTTTTCCTGACACAATACAATGATAACACATACTGTTTGCATCCCTGACACAGTCTATGCTAATGTTTTCGACATGTATTGCAATGGAACCTGCTGTGGGGAAACATAAAACCACTGTAGATCATCATTTGCAGCAGAGTGTGAAAAATGTGATTGTGCAACTTGAGGCAACATATGCAACTGGGGGTCTGGTATCTCCTTATTTGGTTAAATGCACCATTTAAAACATGTTTCAACCATTATGCAATGAAGAAGAAGAACTAGAATTTTACCACTTTAGAGTCAAGTCTTAAATACAACACTGGCTCTATAGACAGGCAATACACATCTGCAAGAATATTTGGAATACAAAGTTGTGTGGATATACAATATAAGTATTCATATATGCTGTAGGTTCATCCTGCATTTGATTCTATACGCATATGCTCATAAGTATGCGTATGTGTTGGTGCATAAACAACATGTAGGCTTTGACATAGAGGAAGAAGACACTGGCATGTCCTTTCCAGTCACATCAACATTAGTCGCACGCATGACTCACACACACACACGCACACACACGTTCCTGCTTTTCTTTTTTGTTTTTTCTCCTCTGTTGCTTTCAGTTGACTGAACTCCAGACAAAAGGAATGGAGGATAGAGCAAAAATGGAGTGATTGCATAAATGGATGGCTATTTCCAGATAAAAAATTAAATGAGAAAAGGAAAGAAAGAGGAGACACGGGTGAGGGGCAAGCGAACAAGACAGGACGAGACAGGAGAATGTGATGAGGTTAAAGGCAGAAACAAAGGAAAAGAAGTGGGTGGGGATAAGAAGAAACAAGGAAAGAAAGAGAGTTATAGAGAATGTGTAAAAAAAAAAACCCAAGTATCTCTTGTTAAAACTCTTGTCTGTTATAATTTTTCTTAGTTTCTTTCTTGCACTAAACTTACTTTCACTATACTTTTTAATATCCCTATGACTAAAAGTACATCTTTTAGTCTTTTATCCACTACCACTGTTTTTTCCTTCGGTTTAGATTAATGAACAGATCCGAAGTGAAACTATTTGTTTGACTATTTTCCACATCCTTGCCCTCCTATACCGTCTGTTCTGTTTGTTTTAAAAGTGAGTGATGAAATTAACTGATGTGATGCAACATCCACGTAATTTGCCCTGTTTCTCTCACTCTTGCATCTTTTTTCTCACTTATGCACTCTGCTGATTTTGACCATAACTATAATAATACAGTTGATTCCAGGCCCCAAAACCACTTTTTCTTCTTCTTTTTTTTTTTTTCAATCATCAACAATGATCAGGGAAAGCTGAATTTTAGTGATCAAAAGGTCAGGGCAGTAGCATCAGCAAACTTGTGTTTGTTTATTCATCGTACATAAATCATATTAATTCAACTTTCACTCCATATATTTTTCCCCCTGGTCATCCACGCCCCCACTGCGGTGGCTCTATGCCCCTCAGCATGTGCACCATTGCTTTAATACTATATTCCCTCACCTCTCTTTAATGATATGGTTTGTATTACACCCAACACACACGCATGCAGACAGACACACACATGCACGTAAGCCCCTCCTCTAACAAATGAGTTTACTGTGGTCATAACCTTCACAAAGCTCATTATCATAGATGGCGAGTCTTTTCATAAAGCTGAGACCACTGGTGACGGATTACTAACAGGTTGGACACACACTTACACAAACCCATACACACACATTGGGGTCTGTAATGAGACCTTATTCCGGACACCAAACCCAGCTGCCTGTAAATTACAGCTGCCACTCTGCCATACATACTTAATCAGCTAATGTTGTTTTATTCCTTATTATTAATTTGCTCCTGTTTCTGATTTATCTGAAGCATGCTGCACCACACCAATATTTTCTCTCCTTTACAGTTCACAGAGAATGAGAGAAAGCAGTGCGCTCATTCATGTACTTAGGGGATTGCATCTGCAATGAATTGACTGGCTGTTTAGGCATACATAACACAGTCTACTACTCACCTTAATAATGTAAGCAGGTCGTAGCTCCTGCTAACCCAAGGGTATATAAGGCATGCGTACACAGACACACACAGCCTACCTATATTAGCTACTGACCTCTACGTGCGTCAGGTCTTCTCATTGTCACGTTGCAGTTGCACTGGAATATGAATGTTTTATGATTGGTGGAGAAAGGGTTGTTTGTCTTTTGTGTCTGTGTGTAATTGTGTGTCTTTGCTTGGTGACCAGATTGCTGTAGACTCGAGCAAACGAGGACACGCAACTGGGCCCAGTCTGACTTTGGCTTTTTGAATTTTATTTTTTATAATATAGCGCAATAATAGTCCACCAGAAAGCACATAAATACAACATACTTCATAACTCATTGTTTGGAAATGATCGTCATACTAAGACAGTCAAACATGGGTTTGTATTTGGTCTCCGTAACAATGCTAAAACCTGGTGAATGTTTCTTTTGTGGTTGTGATGCTGTCACAGTGACAAAATCAGTCCACACACAGACGAATGGCACTTTTTCCAAACTAGTGACAAGCAAAGCAGTCGTTTTGGGTGCACTGAATCATTAGAATCAGTTAATATACATTAATAATAAAATATTTGTTAATTACTCCGTCTGACACAGTCACTGAGCTGAAACCTGTCGTGATTTGTCTCCCGATCGCCGGTTTTTGGCAGTGCCGTCGCTAAATACACTATGCCGATCAGTGGCTGGCAGTCTTTTGACATCCCATTTTCATATCGGCTCAGCTTGCTTGTATAATGGAGAAGCACCAGTACCGTATAGACACCTGTCACAGTGCTTAAAGTCACTCCTGTGGTAGTATGTCCCCTGGACCACTTTGACTTGCATACACACATACTGCTTTTACACTCTCCATGTGTGTTCTTTCTTGGATGTGTGTTTTTACACCTTATTTTTTTATGCAGGACTACACATGGCACAAGAACACGGCTATACTAACAACATTAACCAACCGATCCATTTTAAAAGTCTGCACAGCACCTAGCGGAGCAACCAAAGCTGCTTTCAGAGATTCACTGATCATCCAGAGCACATCCATTTCTCTGGAGATTGATTGGAAGGGGCCGTGTGTGCAAACACAAATGTCCTCAAAAGTCACTCAAGACATTCTGCACTTCTACTCCTGCCAGCTTCTTAGTGAACGCAGCAGACGATGCGCTCAGATAATTCACACTTTAATCACTGGGCTCACTGAGTACGTGTTCTGCCTCCTCCATGTGTGACCTAAGTGCCACCCGTTGCCTGGATTCTCCTGCTGTGCTCTTGGTTCTGTGTGTCAAGGCTGCCTCTATGGACTGTAAAGATAACAGCTTTTTTTTTTTTGGAACACAAATGAGTGGTTTTTGTCTGAAATGCTGGTGCTACCGTGACATCAAAAAACTGATGTATAACAACTTTCAATTTGGTGACAGAGGAAGCCAATCTGCCTACATCTTTCATTAAATTTTCACTTCACCTTTTAATGGATTGAATCTCATTTTTCATTTGCACCAGCTCCTCTTTTGGATGCTTTCATGTAATCACGAGTCCTGCATACACACTAACACATACACATACTTACCATGAGCATATGCATAATTGAAACACACACACACAACACACAGAGACACACATACACACACAAAGAGACACACATACACACACTCGCATACAGGGCAAAGTGTTGACCTGTGAGTCATTGCTGTCAGCATTGATTTCCTTTTCCCAGAGTGACCCCTGTCACCACAGCGATAGAGTGGCTGATATTTTACTGCCCGGGTCTCTCTTTTTTCTATAGAGCACTGTTTTCTTCCTTTTTGTAAGTCCTCCTTTTCCTTATCATCTTTTTTTTTTCATTTTTGAGCTCTTCATCTCCGTTCCCTCCGTCCGCACGTGTTTGTTCTTTTAAATGTCACATGTTCTGAAGAGGCTGATCCACTGTAACTGTTAACTTCTCTTATGAGCTCAGTTCCTTTTGTGTTTCTCTTTGATTCTTTTTCTGTACTGTACATGTGGTGTCAAATGATCTCACAATTACAATCAGGACACTTATTTCCCACCCACCCTCACACAGACCAGTGTTCGGGTTAGAAAAGGAGACCGGCACAGGCAGACAGGGTAATGGATGGGGTTATTTGAGTTTATGGCATTGTACGGTGTCTAAGAATGAACACAAGACTGGGTATGTCTGTGTCTTTGTCTACACTCTTATTTATGTATGTACTGTCTTTTCAAATCATTGTCCTTTTTAGATCTGGTGACATTCTGTTCCACTACTGCATCACGTACAGTTCTTTTTTTATTAATTCCCCAATGAGAAAAGACAAATTATTCAGGCAGGTAGTCATATTAGACATTTAATCTCCATTTCTGTCTGTATTTGGTGTAGACGGCTTTTGTGATTAGATTTTGGTTTTTGTGCATTTTGTCCTGTTTTAATGAGCCTTTTCATCTTCATTCACGGAACCAATCACACTTGGTATTTTTAATTTCTTATCTATTTTTCCCATGATGCTGATTTTCATGATGCCATGGTCATCAAGATCCAAATACTGAGGTGACAGACTTCACACGTCGATTCCTCCGTGTTGTCAAACTTCATTACGGTCTATAAAGACAAATCACTTTCTACAAAAATGATGGAGCTGTGTTTAATTAATGAACAGGAGTCAAAGTGAAAATGTAACCCTTTGATCACGCCTGAGTTAGTTGTGTGTTCAGTTTCAGAAAAGCATGCACATATATTTATAAAATACAGTCGATTGATACATTATAGCTGTACATGACACAAACTATTCTTAATTGCTGCTAATTCTCTATGCGACTAAATAAATTCTGATATTGTTTAGTGGGTGACTTGGCTGCTGGATGCATTTGTTGTGGTTGTGTGGCTCACATGTGTACGGACATACTGTGTGGCCCTGTAATGATTATAAGTTACTCAGCTTCTCTCTTTATCACGAAGGCAAGAAAAGTTTACTCCTGACTAGAATAAAGTATTAACTTCTTTATAACTCCATGAATCACACACACACACACAGACACAGACACACACACACACACACACACACACACACACACACCGGTCCCCCACTGGTCCCCCACTGCAGTTAGTGGTTACAGAGTTGGCCCCAGGGACTCTGTCTGTCCTCAGGGAGGTTGCGCTCCTCAGGGAATTGTTGCAACACCACTGTCCCCATGGCAATATGCAAATCCTTGTATGATATTTACCACCATGCAGTGCTCCGAGGCCTAAAGACTCTTTCTGCTGTAAGCCCATTCTAGTAAGACAGGTTTTTTTTTTTAACTTCAATTGCCACACATTTTGACAAAAGTAAAAGTAGTCGCTGGAACTCGCACTTTCTTTTTAGATCCAAAGTTCCATGCTCAAACACTACTTATGTTCATAATCCAGGTTTTTACACCATAACAAAATAACCTGGACCTATCAGACCAGGTTGGGGTTCCATTCCAAAATGGATTTTGTATTTCATTGAACTGGCAACCCTGCCTTTTGCCTCATGTCAGCTGGGATTGGCACCAGTGACCCTCATGTGGAGGATAAAGTGGTAGAAGTTGGATGCATAGATAATATCCATTGTGTCCTGAAGCTAAACATGGCCTAGCAATGTTAGCATCTCTATTAGCACAGGATCTAGTGAGCATAATCCTGTACCAGACTCTATGATAATGTTTAGAATAAATTGACTTTTTATAATTACCACGCAGTGTAATGCTGCATTAACTTGCAAATGGTGGCAAAGTGCTGATGAGAAACATGAACCAAGCACTTATTGCAATATGCTGATAACTGATTAAATAAATCAACAGATTTATGAATATATATACAGATCATATTGCGAGTCAATATTAGTTTTTTCCCTGAAGTTGTCATATGAAAACTCATCCAGATATGATAGGAAATAACCAGTCAGTATTTTGACAGGCTGCAGCTCAGCCAATTAAAGCACCCAGCCAAGCAGGAATCATTGGTCTGGCACAATGTGGCACAGTTGAGTTTGTGGCTGTACAGGGTTTCTTTGCCGTTCCCGTGAAACACAGTGAAGGATGTGATGGAGCCTCAGTCAGCGCACACACTCGCTGTCAGAGATTCAGGGATTTGCATCACACCTTGAGCATTTTAAATGGCTGCACATATTATAATAAAAAAAATGAAATAAATGAAATGAGTAAATCAGGTCTCATGAAATGAAATGACAGGCAGGTTGAAACAGCGGGTGAGTTTGTGTGTTTCTTGCCACCAGCGTCAACATTAAACACATCAGATTGAAGCCACCCTCCAGGGTAGCATCACTCAGCCAGGTGTGTGTGTGTGTGCATATGTGTGTATGTGCACAGTGAAACCTAAGTCTTTTATCTACTTTTCAGTTTCTTCAGTTTTTTTGTTTATCTACAGATTTATTTATATATTTTCAGTTGAAATGGTGTTCAGAACACACGCGCGCACACACACACATATATAAAATGATCTATCGATGTATTGATGTGTGAGTGGGTGTCAGTTTTTATTTTTTTATATTTTTCTTCTCCCTCCAATTTTTTAATTATTTTCTTGTAGGATAATCTCCTGCAGAGTCTTTTCACACTTGAGTAAAAGTATGTTTGAGTGCTGTTTTCCTTTTCCAAAACCACTCAAATGCTGAAAGTTACTTTGGTTTTTAAAAAAAGAAAAAGAAAAAAAGAGCTTTGACAGAATATCCTGATATTCATTTTGGAGAGGTAGAAACAGAACTTATTTCACAGACCTCAACAGTTCCCCTCTGTGTAAGTGTTCTAATTCAAAACTCCAAACTTCTTTTTTTTGAGAACAAGTATTTAAGCTTTGGAAAGTGGAGATTCATGTCTGTTTTTTCTGTTTTTTTTTTTTTCATACATTTCCCCGACTATTTTCATCTCTGCAAGGACAGAAGTAGATGTCCGCTACTTTCTGTGTCTCCGCTCTCTCTTTCTTTCTCTCCCTCCCTCTTCTCTCTCAGGACCGGGGGAGGATATGTCTCTTTTTCTCCATATTGACTTTCCAGGTCAGGCTCCTCTTCTCCTATTAGGCCAAGCTAACTGATCAATACGCAGGCCCGGTGGGCTGCTGTGTGGACACGCAGTCAGGCACACGCAGCAGGCCATGCCATGGTCAAGTGGCACACTCATTAACACACCCACACATAGACACGCACAGCGGCACAGTATGCATATCTCCACAATCAAACTGTCATAAAATGCATAATGATGCCGGAACTGACTGCAGAGGCAATTTCTAATTCCTACAACATGTTCAATTACTCATTAATAATCTATAATGACTAAGTCAATCAATCACTCCTGCATGAATTTATCAATCTTTACCCAGTTGATTGCTTTGCTCTGGAATATGAGGTGTGCAGACTCCTCCCCACCTCTCCAATATTCTCCTCCTCCTCGCCTGTTGTTTTCCCAGCTGCTGAGTTGTGACATCTGCAGCGCTGCGACATGGATAAGCAGCTGCCAGTGAAGGGGGGGTCGGGTGGGTGTGGAGGGCCATAGAGGACAATGAGAGAAGTGACAAGGGAGGAGTGTGTGTGTGTGTGTGGGGGGGGGGAGAGGGAGGCGGGTGGGCGCTGGCCAGCAACAGTTAGGTGTACGGCAGGTTGAGATGGGCTTGTGAGTGAGTATGCGTGTGCATAAATCACTGAGTGAGTGTGTGTGTGTGTGCGCATGGCAGTGTGCCAGGCGGTGCCATCTGGCTGCTTGACAGAGCTCTTCTCATTAACAGGGAGGTTAATTGCTGTGGCAGCACCCAGGCTGTGTCAAACATCACCCTGGGGACACGGATGCAACAGACAATCTACATGTTTGCATACGCAAATGCACAAATGTGTAGAGAGTTTAGAGAGTGAGGGTGAAAGTGGACGAGAAAACCAAAACTATTTTCATGTCATAAAAACGGGTTAACAACCATATGGTCTCTGGATACATGTGAGGGCAGTGTGGGAGGACTTATGTTGTGTGTGTATGTGCTTGTGCATGTATGCCATGCTACTTGCATGTTTCTATTATTCTTATGAATTATGCCTTGTTTCTGTAATGATGTAGAAAGAATTAGGTTTACAAAGCCAATGTCTATAGCCCTGAGGGCACACACACACACACACACACACACACACAGGGCAGGGGAAGGGGGTGGCAATATGCATGTTATTACTGCATATTCATGACTAATTTTGTTAGCCTTGCCTAATAGGCCTGAGTGACAGCTTGAGAAATCGAGACCCTGCTTTAATATCACACACACACACACACACACACACACACACACACACACACACACACACACACACACACACACACACACACACACACACACACACACACTTCAGTCACATTTATTCACCCTGCTCTCTCTGTCCACACAGTAATCATAACAACACTTAGGGCTCTAAATGGAAATTCCTTGTTCATCTGTTGGTTTGACATTATGTCATTTGTTTAGCACAATTACTTTATTGTATATAACAATATAGTAAATCATATAGGCTCATTTTTTATGTGCATGATCATCACCAATAATATGAGGCGAGCGCACGCACACAAAATGAGTGCATGAATAAATTTGCTATTTCACTTGTTGCAGATCAGCATGTTGTATTTGTGATTAAATGATTTAAAAAGTAAAATCTCAACACATGTTCAATGTGTGTTGTGTAGAGATTTTACTTTTTAAATGTACTCTCCTTTAATGATTATTATATTTGATCAACAGCAACTATGCAAATTTTGTTTTGTAAAGTTTGTTGATGTCAATGTGATGTGTGTGTGCATTTGTATTTTTAAAAGACTAAGACAAATTTTAATTTCTGTATCTCAGCCAGTGAGTTTTTTCCAAACTGCACACATTTAATACAAATAATTATATATATATATAAAAATAAATAAATAAAAAATGAATACATACACACACAGAGAGCAGTCCACCACTGCACTGTGCGGTAAAATAAAGAGGAAATTGGCCACAGTTGACTTTTCACTCAGAAACTGTCTTTCTCAGATTTATGGTTTATTTAAATGTTTTCTTTTGTCTTTAGTGTATATATAAAAGGCACTTAAATATTCGGAAAACCCCTTCGCTAGAGGCCTAAAGACGGTTTTGTCCTGAACAATTGGGTATTGAAAAATAGGCCAAATAAGGAATCGCTGCCTTTGTCTATTCATTTATACATAGATGCATGCACTTACGTGTAATTTTGTACTTTTTTGTTTTCATTTTCAGGGAAATGCTCAGCCAAGCTGTAATTCACAACAAAGAAACACTGTTGTTAGAGCGGAATAAAAAAAATCATCATCACCACATTTCCATATTTTCTTCTCGAGACTATAATCTGAAGTCATTTTTTTTCCCTCACTCCACTGTGGCTTAAACTCCATTTGAATGAAAAGTTGTTTTTTTCCCCCCTCTGTGAAGTGAAAGATTTTACTCTCACCGTTCTCCATCCACTCACATGTCACTTTTATCAAATCTTACCTTCCCTCCGCTGCTTGGCGTGAACGTGTGACATGCTCGATCAAATATGAGTTCAACATTTTTAATCTGTGCAAAATCTAATCAGAATAAGGCATCTCATGAGGCTGGTACATTTAAAATTGTTTGTGTGTGTTTTTGAGCAGTGGAGCAGATATATATATATATATATATATATATATATATATATTTTTTTTTTTTTTTCTCTCCCCCTCCATTATGGGTGTGTGACAGCTGTCACTGGTGACTCGTGGAGGTGTCTGGGCAGAGTTAACATTTTTCACACACACATACACACATGCTGTCACCTATCTGAAATTTCACCAGGCTCAGCAACTCTACCCTCTTTTTTTTTTTTCTTTTTTCTTTTAGTAATCACACATTACACTTTATATCACGCTAAGCTTCTCACATAATCATCTTTAATCTGTTACATATTGTACAAACCTTATATAAATTAACATTTTTGTTAAAAACATCAACTTTCATTCCGGGGTCATGGTGTTATAGGTTTTAATCAGTGTGAAGACGGTGAAGTGTCAGTTTTCATGTTATTAGTCCACAACTTTGAGTCGGATTACTTTTTTTAATATATGAGAAACTCACTCTGTGATTTGCGTTATTTAACTTTGAACAGTTTCCTTCCATTGCGGTGTCTTTCTTGAAACTCCACGTCACCGCAGTTATTTAGCATTTCTCTTCAAAAGAACAAACTAAAGAATCACACCAGAAAAAGTGGGGACTTTTGTGAACACATTTGCTTTTGTGACTAAATTTGCAAATCTTATGATTTGAGCACAAAAAAGACGAGCTACATAATGAAATGACTTTGTTAAGGTGAGTTTTTGCTGTGTGCTTGTTATTGTTTAGAACCCTGTCTGTGAGACGGTGGAGATATCCTTCTTTTCTTCCTTTTTTATTTTTTTTATTTTTACGATATTGCTTTGGCAGCTGTGTTAGCAGCTCTCCATGTGCAGCCAGGTTTAACAGGAAGCTGAGGCGTGTGTGATGAATTACCAGCATATCTCTGCGCCCTGGGTAACAAACATGGCGTTGCCGTCCGGGATTAAAAGGGAGAGTTTTTTATGGCCTTCCCACACCTCCTTACAGGGTGTCACTAAATTATACCCACTGCTGTTTTACTGTCTTCTGTGGCTTATGGTTAAGACACACGGGCGAGCAGAAATACACGCGCACGCACACATACGTTTGTGCTTGTGGTAAACCCGGGTTTGTTGCTTGTTTATGTGTGTGTTGGTTGGTTGCTGTTTGTTTATGCTCCTTGTGAGCCGACTCATTTGCACTGCTGCTAATTAGTGGTTAGTGTGATTACAGAGGGTTAGAGGAACAAGGAGGGTTTCTAAAGCGTGTTCTGTTAATCATCCTTTCAACAAATGTTGATATATTTTTGTATGCTGCTTGTGTTTTTGTTTAAGCCTATGTCTGCAATGCAGATGCATGAACCTGCCGGCTCAAACTCATAGAGACACATGCGCACACACACACACACTTGAGGAAACCTCAGACATAACGCCCTAGCCCCTTACCTTAACTTTAGCCATCACAGCTTAGCCCTTACTTAAACATAATTCTAACCCTAACCTTAAAAATAGCCTTTAACCTCATGGGGACCAGACAAAAATGTCCCCACAAAGATAGATGAAGATGTTTTCTGGTCCCCACGAGAATAGAAAAGCATGTACACACACACACAGAGCCTAGTTATAGGTGATTGCCGTGAAATTTCATCTTTGTTTTCATCACACCAGTTGACCTGAAGCGCAATAACAGTGGATGTTTACTTTTACTATTAACTGCACATTAAACTATTTTGAATTTGTTGTATCACATAACCTTTTATAGGAGTTTATGTTGAGCATTCCTCTGCTGGAGCTTCATTATCCCCATAAAAAAGGACGACTTACAGTAGACGTCAGTCTATTGTCAATTGTATTTAAATTAGTTAGATAATGAATGTATATGATATCTTGTTTGTGTGCCTTAGATATCTTGGCTATTACCACACAGCATTTATAAAGTAATCAACAGCATTTCTGAAACACACCGTCACACCTTCTAGACGATTAGGTACACTTATTGTAAAAAACTTTCTTTCTTCAATAGAATCGTTCACATATGAAGTCTGGTCAGAGGCTGGTGCACCTGCAGACAGGAACTTGCTTCAAGTCGTTGGCGTTGAACGTCTTCTACCTCTCTTTTCTCACAAGGCGCCGGCCTGCAATGGGCCTCTTGGTGTTCCCCATCCGCTTTTAGGTTTGATGGCTGCTGCATCGTTTGTTTCTTAATGTGACCACTTTCACATGTCGCTTTTCTTCTGTCTGACTCGAGCTCTCCAAGAGGAAGAAGTGAAAAGGAGCCTTAATAAGGCAAGAGGAGAAGAGAAGTCTGGAGGGAGAGAGAGGTGGAGGAGGGGAGTAGTTGACGAAGAGGAGAGGCTGAGGAGGAGAGAAGGGTCCAAGCTTGTGCTGGGTAAGCAGAGAAGGGAAATATGTTGAGTTCTGAATTAAGTACAGTATATCAGTGCTTAAAGTGGATCTATTATTTCCAACCACTCGACTTACTAGTTCCTGATAAATTGCAAACAAGGCAAAAATGGACCCCTTTAGTCATATTGTTTAAAATAACAGATAAAATGAAAAACAAAAACAAACGCTCACTATGTCAAAATATCTCAGACCCCTTCACCCACAATCAGACAATTACCAGTATCACTACATTATTTATAAACCGTGCTTGTTTCATCACTAATGGAGTTAATGAAGTTTACGTCCCTGATATTATTTTTATTTTACCGTTATTATTTACATGAACGCACGTATATGCACTTACACAGGGGAGAAAAAAAACAACAACAAAACACTTCACCTTAATTCAGACCTCAGACACTCTCCCCTCCGCCCCCCCATCCTCCTTCCTTCCATCCTGCCATCTCGCCACAACCGCTCCAAATTAATCTGCAAAATATTGATTTGAGAAGCATGGGGTTGGGGGGGGGGGGTGGATGCACGATTGCGGCCGCATATTAATACGAACAGGCCACTCTTCGTCTCTCCTCTATACTTTAAGATCCTCATATCTTCATAATTGATTAATGTTCCTTTGTGAAGTGGGGATGAATAATACATTAGTGGGCCTGCTGCACCCTCAGGCTGATGAGAAAATGTTTAATTTCAGTAAATGTAGCACTCCCTCTCCCCTTCTCTCTCTCTCTCTCTCTTTCTCGTTTTCCCTCTCTGGTTATTTGTGAGTGCTGAAGTGTGTTTGTAGTGAGTTTTCACTTGTGAGCTGAAGACCAGAGGAGTGCCGTAGAATGCTTTCGTGTTTACTGTAGGTTCCAGGCGCATTCGAAGCATCCCAAACAAACGGCAGCGCGATCTGCATTTGCAAACACGAATGAATACATTTGTGAAATTTATTGTTTTATTAGCTGTTGTAGCTGCGAGAGCGGTGACACTTTACAAGCTGTTTGCCTTCAAAAAAAAAAAAAAAAAACAGGAGGTGGCGGCAGGGTAACACATGTCAGCTGTTGTGACTAGCACAGTCTGAATCAACTTCGCTCATCTGGTTAACAATGCTAATTATACTAATCAGAAGCCTAATGATGATGGCGAGGGAGCGACAGCATGTGTGTGTGTTGATGAGGGCTCGGAGGGAGGGGTGTCTGGCACTTGATGGTGAGCATCTGTGTGTGTGTGTGTGTGTGTGTAGCTTAGATAAATGATGAAGTGAACACACACTCATGCTGACACCCACAGGTCTCACTTCATGCCTACTTAGCTTTGCTACATTTTCATTTGAACTTGTGCCAATGATGAAGGGGATCCACACACATGCACAGCTTCATACGGAGACATGCAGAGTGCTAATTGCATAAATAATACTTATCTGTTAACAAGCATCCTAATTAGTTATGTTAATCAGCCTAGATAAGCCAATTAACCTCATAGAGTGAGGTGGGGCGGCTCCTCCGTGTGTGGGAGTGGATTTTTTTATGCCTGAGAGCATATCAGAGGCACTTAAGAAAACACATTTTCCTAATTAGTTTCCAGTGACACAGACGAGTATTTATATTTTTTCATGTCCTTATTGTTCTGCTTTTGAATGCAAAGTAATAGGCTTTTCACAGCAAAGCAAAGTAGAGGCATTGAATTCATGTAAAGGGGGTTTATATGTACGTTTGTGTGAGTACATGCGCATTTATGTCTATTTCTGTCTGCTTTCTTCTCGTCTGTCTCTCAGCTAGATCCACACGGACATGTATATTTTCACAACTATTACAGGAGTTTAAACAGAGTGTGTATTTGTTCAGAGAATGTCTGCCTGTTCCATTAGTTTATGTCCTTGGAAATACAATTTGGCCTCAAGTTCTCTTCGTTTATTTAAAGCCTTCAGTCAGCATTCCCCTCCTAATAGTGAGCCGTGTTTCCTCTCGTTTAGCTTCACCACTCATTATCGGGGCCATGTGGAAGACACAGTGTTTAGAGAAGACCGAGAGAGAGAGAGCGAGAGAGAGACTTGGAGAGCGAGCCGAGAGGAAGGTGGGGTGTGGATGGGTATGGTAAAAGTGAGAGTGAATAAGAAAAGAAAAAGACAGTGGGAATGAATAAAAGAATGACTGAAAGAGAGAGAATGTAGTCTGTCTTTGAACCTGACCACAGCTGCTTGTGCTTCTAATGAAGGGTGAGGAGACAGGAGGGAGGAGGGAAGGAGGGAAGGAGGGAGGGGAAGGAGGCATCCAGACAAGACTGTCTTTGTTGAGTGAGTGAGCAAGAACACAACAGATTTATGTCTTACAGGAAGTTATCCAGAGTTGTGGTGTTTCCAACCACCCAACCAGAGTCAATTGCATGCTCTGGCTTTTAATTAAAATAGTCAGTTTACATTTCTGTCCATATGTTGAGTATTCATTAACATGTATCTGTTTGCCTCTGTGGGTATGTTCCTGTGTGCCTGTGTTTGCAACATTAAGACATCCACTTAATCATATGGAGTTTGTAGATGAGAACATGTTTTGACAGTAATAGTGCTCATCTGTGTCTCTGGAAATTGTTGTATTGCTGACAGTGCGTGAGCTTCAATTAAAATCCATCTACACGCTGATTTGATTTTAGGAGTTTTAAAGTGCGGCAACACATGTGTTTTAAACAAAGAGCTACCCGTCAAATACACTTATGGTGTTAAAAAATAATATATTACAAACTCATCCTTTCAACTTTTACATTAGGTCGTGACACTTTTGCTAATGTGCTAATGGAATTCCCTGTGATGAGCTAATCTGCGGGGCTTAACGTCCAAAGCCTGCACTTTTGTAATGGGAAGACAGGATGCTACTTTGTGTAGCGCAGGTCTCCAGCGAGTGGGATGCTAATATTAGCTCATGCTCGCATCAGCTGAGTCATCTCCTCTGTGTCCTTGGCTTATTAACTGATTTAAGACTGATTAGATCAGTCCCACGCGAGCGTGCGCTGACGTGCACGTACACAAACACGCGCACTGTATTTAAATATCAAAATGGAATTGCTTGACCAGTGAAAACTTGATTAATGCAAAAATGTTTGCTTCAAGGTGTAGGTAAACGGTTGACGGGGCATATTTTTAATGCACCTTGCAGCATTTAAAGCCATTTATGACATTAACTAAAGCTCATGTTATTCAAACGCATTTTGCAAGTCAAAGCTACTTATGTTAAGGATTCCTGATCCCACTCTTTTCTCCTTTACCTCGTTGACTTTATAAGATCATCAGCATAGGTATTGATTTTGCACTCCACTTGAGTTTTAGTGAGATAAAATGTGGATACACTTTTTTTTTATATAACACAGTAACAATATAATTCTGTCACTACTGTAAGATACATGTCATACACTGAAGTTACGGAGTTTTGTATCAGGGTTATACAGATAGATGGACATTTGTTGTCATTGTACAGTGAAATTGGGTAGCTGTCCTAGTCTAGGACATTCAGATATAAATAGAATCAATTAAATAAATAAATACTTAAGTAAGTAATTCTAAAAAAGCAGGACATTTAAAATAGTGGATTTACGTCAGAGACATAGTGTTTACCCTTTAAGCACAATACTGTTATCACAGTAGGCATCTCTTCATCTGGTTGTTTCAAGGTTATATAAACAGATTAGCCATTGCTCAGTTCCCACCAAATGCCACAAATAGCTCTTCCACTCAAGTCTCCAGAAACTGTCAAGAGCTTGCACTGTTGCTCTCAGGTCAACTCTCCCAACAACCTACCAGCATTGTGGGTGATGTATGTTTGGCCTAGAAACCACCCACGTTCTTATTCTCCCTTTGAAAAATCCTTTCTATTCTGTCAGTGTTGTGCTTGATGTCAGAACCTATAGTGTATCTGTCTCTTCCGATTTGAATGTGTTGCTCATTTCTATTTCTGTGAGGTATTTGATCAGTTCACATCGCAATGTTACACTTTCCTGGTAAACAAGAGAAAGTTGTTTTGGTGTCTGTGAGTTTTAAAGTATAGCATCAATTTCACTTACCACATTTCATGTTAGATGTAAGGTACTGAAGAGTACTTAGCATAAGTGAAATGTGTGCATTTGCGTGTGCTCATGCAAAGGACCGAGTGTTTCTACTTCTCTCTGCGTGTGTGTATCTGTGACAGTTCCCTCTCGAGATGTTAATTCCTCTCCTCCCTGTTGTTGTCATGCTTCCACCAGCAGTGTCTGCACCAGGGAGACGAAGACATATTGGTGTTAATGAAAAGCCCTCCTAAACTCTCCTCCCCACATGAATGTTTAAACATGCTTGTCATAACATTCATTCGCTCACACATGACAGCTAGCATCTGCAGCTGCCTTGGTCGCCCTCAATATTTTATCATACTGTCTCCCCTAACCCCACACTTACACAATGGCTGTGTGTTAGCAAACTGAAATATAATGACTCCAAACAGGCCACGTTGTGACTCACTGCCAGCACAAACCTACTTAATGGTTTCAGCAACACCACAGGTCTCACAATTAGTCATGTTAAATATGAAAGAGGGGGAGAAAGCCTAAATGCAGGAGATGTGGTTTTATATGGGGGAAGAAAGAAAAAGGAAGAAAGAAAGCAAAAAATGTTCATGTCTATATAACGTATGCTATTCAGAAGTCCCATAACACTGCAGGTCAGCTGTTGTGACCTTGGTGGTTTTGACAGAAGTGGTTCACCATGGTAACAGTTAGTTGCCAACCCCCCACACCCCTCATCACTCCCCAGCCATCCTTCCTGCCTCTCTGCCAATTTGATTGGATGCACAATTGAAATGTCATGCCTCAGCAGCACACATGCACGATTGCCAGATCAACTGGACTGAAACTGGACTGAAGAGAACGGGTCACGTTGTACAAGTCACATTATCAGAAACCAGAGGGAAAAAGTAACACATTAAAGCCTGGTTTACACTGGATGCATCACGTGCACGTCGCGACGCAGAGCGTCCACCCAGTGTGAACCAGGCTTAAGAAAGGTTTTGGCCAAGCTTCACATCACTGTACTTTCAAATTGCAAGGAAAAGTTTTAGCTGTTCAATGTGGGCCTGTTTTTGTGTGTTTTACTCATATCCCTTGCATTTCTTATTCAAACAACGACAAAGTTGCCCTTAGTAAGCCAACTGCTAAGTTTGAAGCCTGTCAAACTCGACACTATTGGACTTAAAAAGCTGTTAACAAAATGGCTTCCACTCTTATGTGCCTTGCTTTATATATGTAAAGTAGACTGACTTTATATACTGACTTTATAAATCAAATGCAAAGTAAGTTCATTTTCCCCGACACTTCCATTCAGAGAGATATTTTTGCAACCAGTGTTATCGCCCCCTGGTGGCTATATAACAAATTGTTACCTCCTGCTTACACTTGCCGAGTACACCTGAAGAGGGGGAGTGGGGGCATTGCGCACCAAAGCTGTCAGGCTTTTTCATAGCCACCAAATACTGGAACAACTGAATATTAATGCAGAATTTCCTCAGGGAAATGTTGTCTGTGGGTTAGCTTTGCTTATACATGTCTCACCTTTAGCAAAGTGGAGGCAGTTGGCGGTTGGGAGGGTCCTGAAGAATGGCCAGCATTGATATATTTGTTTTCACCTTAATGAGCTTGTCTACCGTTGCTAAAAGAGAAATGTCCAATATGCATCTTTCTCCCCCTCACCCACTGCCTTTATTTCACCTAAATGCAATTATTTAACATTGCCTTTGGCTAAGTGGGAGTTAATATTGTTGCTCAACTCAACTTTTTAACATAACATAAAAAAAACAAATGTCTTTGTTTTAGCTGGCAGTGCCAACAATTACAAGTCCCTCATCGGTCCCCTCACGCGTCGGTTTTCAGGCACTGTAATGGCGATAATGTATACTCCCTCTTTGTGTGAACAGCTTAGCACAGGGCAGCACTGATCTGTTCAGGTCGCTGCTGATCTGCATAAGTGACTGTACCACACTTCAAGCCACTGGCTCCTTAAAGCCCCTTCTAAATCAGTGTTAAAGCCTTGATAATAGACCTCACTGACCAATTGATTGGCCTTCATATGTTTACAGCTCACTTTAATTGCCTCAAAAATACCATTTATCAGCCATGTGTGTCCGTGTCCGCACACGTGTGTGTGTGTGTGTGTGTGTGTGCAGGCATGCCTGTCCATCGACAAAAAGGCCTATTGATTTATCAGCATCAGGATTTGTCCCGTTCACTGTACATAAAACCCCTGCATATGTGCTGTTCAAAATGGGAAATGGCCCCATTGATTCCCTTAAGTTGGAGCCCAAATGCTAAAGATTTTTGGATAAGCTTTCTCATTACTTAAGCTGAAATCAATACGGGAGAGCATGGGTCTAATGAATGAACGGGCCACAGATCAGATGGGGTGTGCTCATCCCTGGCCTGTCCTGGTCGATGTGTGTGTGCATGTGAGAGAGGGAGAGAGAAAGAGAGAGAGAGGTTGAGAACCTGTCAATTACAAACCCTTTTTGTTGACACACTCACTTGTGTAGGTCTTCAATTTTTACCTCTGCCAAAGAGGTAATATTTTCATTGCTGTTTGTTTAGCTGTTTCTCTGTCAGCAGGATTGCTCAAAACTATTGATCCAAGTCCATGGTATTTTGTGAAGGGGTGGGACAAGGCCAAAATAAGAACTCTTCACATTTTTGTAGTGGATCTGGAAAAATAGGCAGGTCGAGGAATGTTTTTCTTTCTTTCTAAACAATGACAAAATCATTTTTTTTCCACTGATTTGACCCAACTGCTTTTTTAACTAACCACTATTTTATCTTGCGCCACACTTATTTAGAGCATATTTCTATGAGTTCCAAGTGACCACAATGTGCCAATCCAGTGATATATCAAATTAAATATTAGAAGGAA
The DNA here is from genome assembly GCF_958295425.1 of Solea solea. NCBI lineage: Eukaryota > Metazoa > Chordata > Actinopteri > Pleuronectiformes > Soleidae > Solea > Solea solea. The sequence continues at coordinate 40,169,035 of NC_081134.1, read as the reverse complement.
GGCCAACATCCGTGGAACAGCCTCCCTGTAGACCTGAGGGCAGACCAGAGTGTTGAAACTTTGAAAAGCAGACTCAAGACCTACCTTATTAGTTTGGCTTTTAATGGAATTCCTATTTATATTTTTTTCAGTTTTACTCTCGAGTATTTCACGTAATTATTTTAAGCAGTTTCTTTCACTTGTGACTTTATTCAATTTTAATTCTATCCATCTCTCCATCTATCTATAGCTACCTTTGGTGTTTTCACATTTAAAAACGGATGAGATGGCATTTCTTCAACTCTGCACCCTTTTTAAGTATTTTATCTGTTTGAAAATTGCCATACAAATAAAGACTTGACTTCGATTGAATGATAGAAGAGAAATGTAACACACCAGCATCTACATTTAGTCTGTTATTTTTATTATTATCATTATTATTGATGTTTAATCAAAGTTTCTTGAGGAGCAGAAACACACACAAAAAAAATCAAATGCATTCATGTGTCACAGACCACATCCAAGAGGCAAATAAATGATAAAATAATGCAAATTATAAAAATACTAAATCACTGTGTGTTTAATAGTCTCTCTCTCTCTCTCACACACACACACACACAGAGCTCATACCCTACCCAACCACAACCCCCTTGGCCGACTTTTTGGTTTTTCCACTTTCCATTCTTTCCACTTTGAAATATCAAAACGATACTGAGTCGTGTATCTCGAGGAAATTGTCTTTGGCCATGCGTGCAGGCCCTTCCTCTCAGAACACATTTACCAGACTACTGCTAAGGGTTTCACTTTGCGGTTTGGCCAACTCATGGTATTAACTCCATTAATTAGCTACAGCTGATACTGCAGACAACTTCGCCGTGGTAACCGACAGTCGCCAGCTTAAAACCGAGAAGCCTGCAGTCATTTAGAGTGCTGTAGATAACAAAGTGATAATGTAATAGTCACAGAATACCCACATCCATGTAAAGAAAGGCCAACTATTAAGTGGATTTCTGCTAGAACAACCTGCAATTTGTGGATATCAACAACAAAAACGAGTGCAAATATCAGCCCAAATTTCAAACAGTAAACTCCCCGTCCCATCCCATCACACCCCTCCAAGGTGTCCCGCCTTTTCAGCTCATAAATATGGAAGGCGAGGAATGATGAGATTCATGGACAAGAAAGGAATCAAAATCTATTGTTGCGTGTCCTTTTCCCCGTGTAAAGTTTGGATTAAATGTCACACATTAGCATATGAACTTTTAAATGAGCTTGTTTGCTCGCTGCGGTGTGGGGCATGTAAATACCCATCCTGAGTATAGAATGGGGATTGCTAAGTTGGGGGGGTGGGGGGGGTTTGGGGTGGGCAAGAATTGGGAAGTGTAGGACATATTTGAGTGTTGCACCAGCAATTAGGTCACAGCAAGGCACTGGAGTAGTGAACGGCTCTATTGACTGGTCGTGTCTGGCTGGTGTGTTGCACACCTGAAGTGGCAGATAGTGGCAGATGGAAAAGCTCCCTGAAGGCTGTGGGTTCTGGTGATGTGAGGGAAGGAGATGACTGACAGGCACTCCCAAAATGAGATGATTGACATGCACTGTCAAAATGAATCTACTTAAGAGGCAGCAGGCAGGTGAGAGCGGAAAGGCGCGTATGTGCACAAATATTCAGGAATACGAGTAAACATTGTGACCTCGGTGGAGTGTCGCGCTGAGATATTGACCAGCAAAGATTTCACACGTCGTCTGCTGAAAGTGTTAAAAAGTTGTATTTTAAAAGTTTGCAGTACATTTAAAATGAACTTAAATGGAGTAAAATAAAAATAAATCATAAGTCAGAGAGGAAGTCGGGCAAAACCTGTACGTTTATTAACTCGATAACCGTACTGGTCTGCATGTGTGTGCATACATGCTCTGCTGTGTAAGATATTTGATAGTAACCAAACACCATTCTATACCAGCACGTTTCTTTCTATTGACAATGATTCTCTTTGTTTTAGAATGTGAGGCTGCTTATTTATTGACATAATTTCCTGTCGGTGAAGGGCTTGTGCCTGTAAAAGACATTAAAATCATAATGCAATCTTTGCTAACCCAGGAGCAACGTTATTGTTCTATTACGCTCACCGAGCAACAGCATCCCGGCCGGTTTATCAATCCAATATCTCATAATGTGCTCTCTGCCTGGTCATTTTGAATATAAAAAATAATTCTCACACTCTTATTGTACCATATTTTCTATATTTAGTATTAATCTGTTGTTCTGACACGAATCTGACATATCCAATATGATTTTTGATTAGTTGTTTTTTTTCTCTTTTTTTTTTTTTTTCTCCACGTAGTCTCCAGGTGATATTGGATACATGTGCAGAGCTGGTATTATGTCGGCTGCTTCATCTGGGTATAAAAATGATTTAGTGTGTGCTCAGCACGCAGTGTCATTGACTTGCTTTAATTTCACTGCAAGGGTGAGCTTTATTACTCTGCTACTCTCCGAGTGTGTGTGTGTGTGTGTGTGTGTGTGTATGAGAGAGAGAGAGAGAGAGAGAGAGAGAGAGAGAGAGAGAGAGAGAGAGAGAAGGCAAGAGAGAGAGAGAGAATTAATGTTTCTGTGCATATATATTTGTGCGTTTTCATGCTCATTGGTATAGCAGCATGCCTCACCTGTGCACACACATGCACTTGTGCATATCTCTGTGTATCTTTCTGTAGCCTTGTATATCCAGCCTCTTCAGCATGTAATTGACATTCAGTAGGGGAAAAAAAAAATCAACTAAACCAACATGTGGAACACCTCGCGTCACACTCAGGCCAAACCGGTGGTCCCGGCATACGAAACGCGGGGGCTCTACTTTTGCCGTGACAAACCTTACTTCTGATCAAATGCTACAGAGCCATAATCATGTTTGTGCCACTGAATTCTTTAACCTTTCCATGACCCCGGTGAATGCCAGCGGCCCAATCACAGAACCTAATTGAATCTGCTCGGCGGCACCCCCCCAGCCCACTCCCCCTCCTCACCCCTGTCTGATGAAAAAATAAAATTGCAGGTGAAAAATGAATATAGCAGCAAAGAGAGAGAGAGAGAGAGAAGAGGGAGGTAATGCTAGTGGTGGTGGTGGTGTGGGGGGGGTCACTCTGCTGCTTTATAAATACACAGATGTGATCACAAACACACAACACACCCTGACACATGCACGTAGTCGCACCTTTTTCAATCCTGCAGGAGAATGGGGAGTCGGAAATGACAGAGAGCGAGGGAGAAAAAAGAGAGGGAGGGGAGCGAGGTTGGACCCAGGTTTCTCATTACCCCCTCGGCCCATTCAGAGGATATTCCTATAAGATAATCTGATTTATTTGCAATTTTCCTTTAAGCGGCTTAGTGTTTACCTCCAAGATTAATATTTTTCTCTGTTATTAATATCAGACTGTAATTAGGAGTGATGTGTCTCGCTCTGCACTGTTCCGTGGCCGGCAGGCAGCGAGCTGGATGAAACCCGCTGTTGCGACTCTGTGATCCCGTTTCAGCAAGACAAAAAAAAAAGGGGAGATAAGAGGGAGAAGTTTCAAAAGGAGGAAGAAGGGGGAAGAAGGGGGCTGCAGGATGGAGATACAGAATTAAATTTGCAGCATACCTGCCTCTGTGTGTGTGCGTGTGTGTGTCTGTGCAGGTGCGGGTACAGGACCATGCAAATATGTGAGTGTGTGTTCCTTAAGATTATGTGCGTTTGTGTGTGACAGTGTGATGGTCCCCTCTGATTGATAGGGTGTCTGTGGCGGCTGCAGATTGCTCTTGCTGATTGCTTGTGAGAGCTCCAGCTGATTTATAATCAGAGCAGGATGAAGGATTGAGCCATGGATTGCTTATCTGTTTATCTGTTTAGCCCCCACACAACATAAACTGACAAATTATCATGTTCAACACACACACACACACAGGCACACAGAGCACACATGAGTGGAAAAAATTGCAATAATGTGGATGGTGGTGTTATTAAAGACACACAGGCACACCGTCATATAAATGTGATTCTGCAGACACACGCCAGTCAGGCAGTACATACAGTAAAGAGCTGTACTCGTCACCGCAGTCGCATTTTTCACCAGAGCTCAGAAGAGTGCAATCAGTCTCATTTGTTTACATGTGAAAAAAACATCAATATTAGATATAAGTCAAGTTGCAATTAGCTGGTGTTATGAGCTCAGAATTTTGATTAGCTTCAAAAGCCTCTGTTGCAGTAATCATGATCGCTGTTGTTGCTTTTTTTTTATTTGGACACATACCTGCTTGCTACTGTGTCTGATTTATTTTTGTCTCTGCACTCAATCAGGTATAAAGGCTAAAACACTTCACACAGAATAACAAATGCATAGATTATGATAAGCATTGTGATTGACAGTATAACAGTCATATCATATAAGTAGGTGTTTGTTGTTTTCAATAAAGATGCTGGCATATTATGTGAGACTAATTCCACATGGCAAGCCAGAGTACAAGCCAGCAGGTATAAATGCTGACAGGTTTAGTATGCCCTATGGCATTGTGACAGCTGTGTGTGTGTGTGTGTGTGTGTGTGCATGTTTGTCCTTCTGTTTCATACCCTTCCCATTCTTACCTGTCTGTCTGATTATGTGTTACCGTCTCCCTTTTCACCACAGTTGTTTGTAAATGCACAGTGACAGAAGCACAGAAACACAAAAGTAGTGCTGGGCACACATGCACACGCAGACACACACACGCACACACACTGATGAATGGCAGCAATTAGATGAGGAAACCAAGCATGTGAGGACAGAGGAGCGCTGAGGGGCTGCAGTTGCTGCATGGAACGTTTGCCTGTGTATGTTTGTGTGAATTTGGAAGGTTTTTGTCCTTCTAATGCACCAGCTATCTGTCTAAATATCAACACTGTTTCATACGTCTCTGGGGAGTCGCAGTGATGGGGCGCAGTTGCTTGTGGGGGCGTTAAAATTTACAATCAAGGACCAAATAAACAAAGGGCCGTATTGCGATATTATAAGTTTGCGTAAATGAATCACTCGTGTGACGAAAGTGAGATTCTTGTGTGTTTGGCAGCGGCTACGTTTTGGGATGAAAATGGTGGAGAACAGAAAAAGAACAGAAATGCTCATGATTCCAGTTTTCTCATGCTCAAGGTGCACCTCTGCCTACTGAGTTGTTTAACCCTTCGACACCAGGACCTTGAGTTTTCTCAGCTCTCCTCGCTTCTCTTTGGGAGAATAACCTTATCACTCTCATCAGAGCAGCAGTCACCTCTCATCTTCCATTTCAATGTGTGAATTCATTTTCTTTTAAAGAAATTCCACACAGCGGCTTCTCTTCTCCAAATCTTCTTTCTATCTACTCCAATTTTTATCAAAAATAAACAATTTTCTCTGCCAACCTGGTTCTGTAACTTTGTTGGGATATCTTTTTTCAGGCCACGTGATGTCTTTCTGTCTGTCCATTGCAGACTTTTTTTTCCTACCATCAGGAACTGTCACAGGAGCTATAAGTCAATCAAGCAACATTTTTATAGTAAAATAATTTTGGAAGTACTGTGGTTTATTTTCCAGACTCCAACTTTCCAAGGACATACACTGTCTGTAAGGTTTGTTGTGTTGTTTTTTTACACATTTTTGCAGGGTGTGTGTGTGTGTGTGTGTGTGTGTGTGTGTGTGCGTGCGCGCCCATTTGTGTTATTAACGTCATCTTTTTGTGACTCTGATTTATCCTTCCCGCTGTTGGATTGCCCGGACTTTACAAGCAGGTGAATGCGTGCCTACATGGATTTGTATTTATGACCAGTGGAGATGTGTGTGTGTGTGTGTGATGCAGCTACTGATGAAGTACTTTACTTCTGATTGCTTGTATCACAAATCATCCTCGCATTTAAATCCTTCTCATGCAAATAAGTGGCCCCGTGTGCATATCTGTGTGTGTGTGCGCCTGTTTGTGAAAGAGTGAGAGAGGAAAAGAAAGCATGAATACGTGTCTACAAAATAATGCAAGCTGTTATTTACATATAAACTAAATGTAGACTGGGAGTTCATGTAAGTATAGGCCGTTGTACGTATGTGTATTATGAATGAGATGGTAAGTGTGCGTGTGTGGTAACCCTGTATCACTGGCGAGCTCATTTCTCTCAGAAATCAAAGTTAAATGGGTCATCTATCATGAGAATATGTGACTGGGACGCTTGTCTCTGCCATTTTCTCTCTCTCTCGCTTTGTGTGTGTGTGTGTGTGTGTGTGTGTGTGTCTCTGCGCACATGTGCATGCACCCGTGCAAATATGCACCCAAATGCAAGGTGTGTGTGATGCAAAGGCAGCATGTGTGTGCTTCTGCTCTCCGAGTGCATGTGCATGTGCATGGGTGCGCGCGCTCGTGTGTGTGGCAGCCACTTGTCTTTCCCTGTGCCATGATTAATGGTTTACATTGGGCTGTTCAGCCATGCATGTTTCTTGGTTTATCGTTTTATGCTGTCTCCAATTAAAGCTCCATAACGTGAGTGATGGCTTCACGCCATTGTCCATCAACAGAGGCCATCAATGGCCTCATGCATTCAGGATATGGAAGCCACACACTAACTAATATCCTCTGGTGTCACAGTCATTGGGCCTTTTGTGTGTGCGCGTGTGTGAATATGCGTTGTGTGTGTGTGTGTGTGTGTGTGTGTGTGTGTGTGTGTGCGCGCACATGGATAAGTGAAAAAATTATATTTTAAATAATGATACCAATAAACCGTCGCCCATAAACCCATTGAAGTAAATCTGATTTTGCTTCTTATTTTTAAAACGAATGGAAATTGTCAGTGGAGCAAAATAGAATCTTTCTTTGTCAAATCAATAACAATTTTCAAGCGATCAATCAATTAATTGCCCTCAACAACCTAAGCCCCCCCCCCCTTTTTTTTTTTTTACATAATAAAGGAAATAAAACACCACACATTAAAAAAAAAGCATCTTTTTGCATAGTTTTGAATCTTCGCGCTACCTTGTGTGTGCAGCTCTGCTGTGACAGGGAAGTGTTGGGGAATACATACATTTAGACGTGTGCGCTCGCTCATGTGTGCACCACAAAGGCATGCATGGACTGCGCAATATCATTTCACGCAATATTATTTCTCATATAGCAGTAATGACATTAGGCCGATATGTTGATTATACTGTCGGCAAACAGCAGCCTGCTGATTGGGTTAGCATATTACCTTATATCACATTTCTCCATTCATCCCTGTACTTTTTTTTTATTGCCCTCATTTTTCCAAATCACTTCCCACTTCCCCAGTTTCTTGGGCGAGGTTCCAGGCTATATGCAAGCAGGTGATGTGGAGTAATATGATGATAGGAAGACACAACAATGCCAGAGAGAGGGGCGGGCAGAGGTAAAAGCTAGAGCAGATGCTGCTGCTGCTGCTGCTGCTGCTGCTGCTGCTGTTGTTGTTGTCACATGCACAAACAGGGCAGAGCAAAGTGAAAGGACACCAAAGTGTTAACCTGTGTGTAAATGTAGGTACAAATGAATATTTGATCACACTGACATAATCACAAACGAGTGCACATAGGCTGTGTGTGTGTGTGTGGGATTGTTTCTTCTCCGCTTGTGTTTTCCATAAATATATTAAACAGGTGTGTCGACTGATGAAAAAAAGAGGACAGGGTGTGATTTAGTGAAGACTAAGATGAAGGGGCAGGAGGGAGAGGGAGATTTCATCGTGGGCCTCAGATTGTTAGAGAGAATGAGATTTCATTTGCAGCTGGGACATTGAGCGATGACATCTACGGTGCGCGTTTGTGTCCACACGGGTGCGTACATTGATGTTAATTACGACAATCAGCCTTAAGGTTAAAAACAGTTGCCCGGTGAAGCGTGGACTTCACAGTACCTGAGTTACTTTATCAAATAATGCAAAAAAACATTCAGTTAAAAGGGAAAGAAACTTGAGTTACTCATTTTAATGTACACATAACGAGGTTGCTTTTGTGTTGCTGAGCCTGTGACACAGAGCAAAGACTTTTCACGGGAGGCAGATTTATTCCCAATAAGATAATTTGCTCTCTTATCATTCTCCACAAAATTAGATAAAGATGGAGCGAGAGATAAGGTGACTCTAATTATTATTATTTAATTTATTATACTTTTTTTGTAATTTGTTTAATTTTCTACGCACTCCGGTTAAAACTCCTCAGCTCCGCTCTGATCAGATACCCCCATCAGAGGAAGCTCACGTACCACTGGTGGTGCACATACCACAGTTTGAGAACCGTGGCTGTGGAACAATAAATTACAACCGACACTCAAGTCAAACACTAATACTGTTTATAATACTGATTCATTCTGATAAAGTTACTTTTACTCCAGCAGCTAGAATTCTTTTCACTAAATTAAGTCACATTGTCTGTGTGACACAGATGGATAAATAGTATTCATTATATTAATTACAGCGACGGCATTTCACGGCAACTTCAGCTGAAAGAGTTACTAAAGGAGGATGTCCTTGCCTTTGCATATCCAGAGTTACCCAGCATGCATTCTGCACTCACTGCAATACTGATATTGATATCAGTCGTCAGGGATCAGCAGGTAATAAGTGAACAGCAAATTATATGCAATGTTCATGTATTGGCAAGACTGAATTAAAAGGGATGACAGCTATGCTACAGTATATGTGTTTAGGTGTATCCTCAGAATGAACAAGTGTTTATGTTGGACTGAGATGGTCTGAGGCACAGATGTGTGTCGGTTAGTCATAACATTTTTCTTTGTTGGACTACAACAGCAATGGTCATTTATGATAGTATTTTGATTTTAGTTCGGTCTCTAAATGGTAGAAAAATGGTAAAAAAATCAAAACAAAGACAACAACAGTGCAGATTTTTCTCTATTTCTCTTTTCCCTCACCAACATGTTAACATACTGTATATACTCGGAGTAGTTTGTTGTTGTTATCCAGGTGGAAACCCTACACAAAAATAGCACAACAGTGATAGTATATATGCTATATGCGTAAAGCAGATGCTTTTTTGCGGCGCTTAAACACGGAAACATGAGTATATCTAATTGTCCAGATAGGAAATTTCACTGGTGTTATTAGGTATGTGCACCACATGCAGGTCATGATTTAGCCATGCATGGAGTGCAGAGGGACACACAGGCAGCAAATGGAAAAATGATAACAACAACAATAAGTCACATCAACCATCCCTAATATATATGTGTAGGCTGCTATACCATGTCGTGGCTATATGACACTTGAGAGAAAAATGAACTGTGGTTGTCTGGAAATGGAAATTAAAAAATGGAACTGATTTAATATTCAGGAGAAGGTGAATGGGCTGGGGGGGGGAAGGGAAAGAAGGCGGTCCGAATGGATGGGGGCCACGAAGATGGAGGAAATTAATCAGTGGTATCAGCTCCATGGGAGTTTAGCTAACCGCCGACCTCAGCACTTTAGTCTGCTTATGAGGGACCAGAGTGTTGTAGCTGCTGCCATAACAAACCAAACCCACCAGATCACCATGTGCATACACTCCCACACAAGACACACTCACACCAGGACAACGCATCAGAAAAAAAAAGTCCTGTGTCATCAAAAGTCCCTCTCTGTTATGTTTGTATATTACTGTGCACCATAAATTATGCTTGCATCTATGGCAGATATTATCTGTTTTATCTTTCCTTTTATGTGTGTTTATTACGCGTATATACTGCACATGTTTTAATGCATTTTCCCTCCTTTTGACTGATGTTTTGACGTTTTATGAGGACGGTTCAACATTGCTCATAACCGATTCTATCTGATTCCACATTCTTTACACAGTGTGACCCGTAGGTGAGAGAAGCTGTCTAAAAATGCAGCTGCTTTAATTGCAGTTTATGAAGATGAATGATTGAATATGGTCTGCTGACTGTGTTCCAGGCCGAGGCCAAAATGGTGTCGCTGAGGAGCGAGCTCAGCACCTTATTGGAGAGAAGAATGGATGAGAGAGAGGCGAGGGTTAACCAGCTCACCAAAGAGCTTAATGGTGTGAAGCAGGAGGTGAGATTAAAACCTGTGATTGACATGCTCTGCTGTTTGAATAAGATTTAAAGGCGCAGAGGTTTTACGCCACATATTACAAAGTCTAAAATGTGTATCCTGTTTTTAGAACACCACGTTTCTGCTCCTCTAATAATGAAAGCTTGTGAATGCAGGGTGCTCGGTAGTTTCAGGCAAACTCCTTCAAACTTGTTACTCACACATCGAAAGCATTTTGTTTCCAAAAAACGCCAATGAATGAATATTAAAAAGGTCTGGAGAAAATTGTGCAGATTAGACTTACATTACAGACCACTGGGATTCTCGAACCATACGATCATGAGACTTCCAGCCACTTAGTATTTTATACCCTTTTAGCTCAGTTACCATGCTGTTTGAGCTTATTGAGCTGCACTGTTACTCACAAGGCACCCCGGCCTATTTAGCTATAAACACTCGCACAATCACACACTCAAGTACACACAACTTGATCTGCATATCATTATGCTTTTGATCGAATGCCAAGGTTTCCCCGAGAAAGACATCAGAGTCAAATGGAGCGAACATGTACACAACACCTGTAGGATTTGTGTGTGTGTGTGTGTGCGTGTGCACGCGCCCGTAAGAGAGGCAGCTGTGAAATCTGCACCTGTTTAATTGAATTAGCCTCGTTAATGTATTCAGACTGGCTGCCAAAAAGCGTGGCATTAACGAGCTCGTTAGACCAATTAGTTAATTAATTGTCTGTACAGCAGCCGCTTCCCAAAGAGCTGCGTCTTCATTATCTGATGTCTGCCTTCTGTTGGATCATTGAATGAGAGCTGATAATGCCCTGTTCTCATGAGTGTGTGTGTGCGCTTCAAATGTCATATTTCTGCGTGTGTGTACAGTATTCACCGTGTGTAACTTTTGGACCGTGCAAATCTGCAGAGACACAGGTACATGTATAGGTGCTTGTGTGTATGTTGTTTTTTTTTGGAGCACATTCAGAATATGGTTGCCAATATCAGTGTGCATATTGCAGTGAAAGGTTATGTGGGGGCTGTCACTCCCATAGGTAAAGACACAGCCGTCCTCCTAGCCACTTTCTAATCTCTCTTTTATTAGAAGTTAATATCTCGCCTGCTCTTTCTCACTCCACACTCCCACCTGCGTAGAAATGGCCCCGCTCCATCTTTTTAATTCAATTATATTAACCATCCTCTCTGTGTGTGTCTCTCTCTCTCTCTCGCTCCCTCTCTGCGCCCATAACTCTGCAACTCACATCTCACACTTGGTCTCCCTTCCCCCCTCACCCCCTCCTTCCTTTGTCCTCAAATGTTCCACTTCTACTCATAATCCGAGATGGAGGATAGACTTTGGCCAATCAAGGATTTGTGCAAGCTGCTCTCCCTTTCTCTTCTCCTCCGCCTTCGTGGGGGAAAAAAAAAAAAAAACATGATGGTTCGGAGAGGAGAAAAGAGAGAAGATGTGGTAAGGAGGAAAAAGGAGGCGGCAGTGGGCAGGAGTTGAGAGGAGGACCCCAGGGGCGAAACTATGATTGCTAAAGTAATGAGACTTGATCAGATTGAGGTTTCTCTCTCAATAGGAGCTTTACTAATATGAAAGTCTAAGGCTTAAGCACTCATTTAAAATAAAATCACAAATCTGATATTCTTTCTCCTGGACTTCCAGCTAAGGTCCTGTCCTCCTCTACCACAGAATTAAGACTTCACACAGACCACATGGGAACTTTTAATCATCTTTGATGGTGGCAGATTTGGAGATGAGAAATGAAATCACTGTGATGTATTAATTATGTAACAATGTTATGGAGTTCTGAATGTCAGTGCCGTAAAGACCTTAAGCTGCAGGAGACATTTTCACAGACACAGTGATCTTTAACTTCTCTGCCCGGCGGATAAGACTGACCTGCAGTGGGTGGGATCATGGAAGTGTTGATACACTGATGAGTGTATCACAGTGAACTACAGTCATAGCGAATCAGTCCCAATAATGAGGAAAAATGACATGTTTTTGAGAAACAATTCATTACACATAACCATTAAATCATCAATAGCTGAAGCATGACTGCTAAACATTATAAGGTTAGTTATTGTAGCGCTTTGTGAGCTCAGATTTGTTTTAAATTATTTCTTTTAAACAATATTATCAAAGGTTTGTCCACAAAAAATATGACTTATACTAGTAATTACAAAAAGGTTTTTATGTAATATTTGGATATACTTAATGCATACACAGTAAGTAAAGCAGGAAAGTTGCACTAAGTCTGAGGAAGTCTCTCTGTGTAAACTTTGGTTTAACATTGATGGATTTACTATTATAAATGTGAAATCCCTCTTGATAGGTTGGAATAAGGAAGGTGAACCTTTGCCCACTTACTCAACATGCTGAACTGTGCTTTTACAACCCATTTGGCTGAAGCACTGAAATTCACACATTATTGTCTCAGTTTCGTGAAGTCCATTTAATTTCCCTGTAGTCACACTAATATTGGTGGAATATCCAGATAGAAGAATAATTTTAATTTAGTTTTTTGCAATATCGCAAGCTTCCTCCCCCATGCTTTTAATTGTTACCATCTGTTGGACATGCTGTAACTTAAATGCATAGACGACTATATGGCTCACTGTTGCAACTTGTGGGAGGATATTTTGAACTGTGGCAGAGCTTGCACATACGGCTCAGAATAGGGCCGCAACTAAGGATTATTCTCATAATCTATTAATCTGTTGACTATTCCTCATTCATTGAGTAATCGTTTGGTTCATAAAATATTGGAAAAAAGTTGATCAGTGTTTCCCAAATGTTGAAATGTTTTTGTTTGAACAACCAGAAAATATTCATAATTAAGATGCTGAGAAATCTGTGAGCTTTTAATTAATAAGAAAAAAGACTCAAACCAATTAATTTAGATGAATGCGACACCTTGCAAGCAAATTGTATTTATTTTTTAACTGTTCATATACTATACAGTTAAAATCGGCTCTCAAATCATCCCGTCTGACAAATATTAGTGTGAGTGTGTGTGTGGGTGTGTGCACAAAAGTGTGTATACACGTGATGTGCGTAGATGCAAATGTGTTTGTGAGTGTGTTGATTGTCTGCAGCCTCCTTACTAATCCAACAGAGGGCTCATTTAACACAGTCTAATGAATAGGGGTTTTGATTTGACAAGTGGCTCCGAACTACAGGAGCTCAACCACACCCTTGGTCTCCTTTAGAAAATGATATGTTTCTTAATTTGTTAATAAGCACTAATTTGTGTAGAAGCAACACAGCAGCAACCATTCAGGTTTAGAAATAAATGCATGCTTTATTGTTTTCTGCGTAGTTCTGCACATGTTGATTACATTTTTCCTTTCAAACAAAAAGCCATGGACGTGGAGACCCAACATCACCATCAGTAACTCTCATGGTAACTGAAAATAGGCCTTTTGCAAATTATATTTTTTTTAATTATTGAATTGATGTCAAACTTTAAGTTCGCCAAACATTATGCATTAAAGGATAATGGCTCTACTTTGCCGGTGGAGTGTGAATGTTCTGAATTTAAATGTCTCCAAGAAACTGAGCGGTACCTGACTGTGACAGGTACATGGCCGAGCAGTGGCAAATTAAAATGGGGAACGGTCCAAAATGATAATAAAATTCACAATGCACTAAATTAAAACAAAGTTAAATGCATCAGTCTGGAGCCCCGCGTAAAGAAAGTAAGTGTTGAATTTATTCATTTATTTTTTCCATGTGTACTGTACGTGTGTGTTGACAAACAGTGCTGTTCTGCTGTGACTGTGTGTTTTAGATAAAAGAAAGAGATGAAAACGTGAGGTGCCTGAACCGGGATGTGGCGGGTTTGCAAGCGTCGCAGGAAAATCTGCAGAGAACCTTGGCTCTTAAGGAGAAACACACACAACAGCTGGCCCAGGCCAACACACAGCTCAAAGAGACACTGACCTCACTGCAGAGCAAAGTAGGTAACGCACACACACACACACACACACACGGTGAGCTCTTGTTAAATAAGGAACAAATTCGGGCAACCTTCTCTATCAAATTCATTCAGGTACATCAGGGAATTATCCTCACTTTTTGCATTTCTTCTTAGTTAATGATCCATCCCTCTTCCCCTCCTTCTCTGCCTTCCCTCTCTCACCCTCTCTCTATATTTAATAACTCATCGCCACCATCTTAGCTCCGCAGAGGGTTGGCTCATTGTACAATAAAGAACCATGTCCGTATGAATATCACTTAGCCAAGAGAGGGAAGAAGAGTGGAGGAGGGGTTAATGCAGTGTTGTTTCTTTATGTGTATATAGTGTGTATATATATATGACCTTAAATTATTTTTCCTTCGAACATTATTCTTCCTTTCTCTCTTGTCTTTCGGTTTCCCTCTCATCTCTCTTGTCCAGGCTCGCCTTCACTCCAATGAGAACCAGTGGTAATGAATGGGAACATTAAAGAGTCATACATATGATGAATGGAATGGCCTTTAGGTTTCACTCATTGTCCCTTTTCTCTCTTCCTTAAAATTAGTTCTCTCTCTCTCTCTCTCTTTCGGCCTCTCTTTCTTACTGTATTTCTCTCGCCTCCCTTTTCTCCTCCTCACATCCCTCTAGGTGTTTTGGAGTGGTGCGAGGCAGTGGGTTGTGTTTTAGGCTTAAATTAACCCATTTACTGTGTCCTTGACCAAATCAAGGCATTCATCTGCTTTGAGTGCGGGTGCTTGTCAGCCAACTTAATGAAGTACATTCGCCATAATAGATTATTAGTTGCTTGACAATTTTAAACACCTACTTAAATGTTGACTTTGTGCTCTGGGTTTTCTAACATTCACTTAATTTCTTTACCCCTTTTAAAGTAAGTAGCGTATTCAGGAGAAAAATTGCATTTGCTTTTCCTCACCGTACTGATTATTCGCGGGCTCACCTCGCATTCTTGCAGGTTCTTACAACAATCAAGTGGTCTCAGAGTAAAAGGTGCATTAGTCAAACCAAACATCTACACGTAGGTGAAAATTAAAGAAATGCTGTAGCTTAGAAGACGATGATGTTTTTTTTTCTCTTATCTGATTCGGAGCAGATAAAGACAGGATCGCATCTATCAGTGAGCCCTGCCTTAAGGTTTAAGAAGCACTCCTCAAGTTAGAGTTTTACGTCTCTATGATGAGTAGTCGGGCAGTTTTATTGGTTCTGAGTCAAAGCATTAACTGTAGGGTTCCACAACCTGGCACAAAACCTTTATGATGTTTCCTTTCACTGCTATGGAGACAGAGAGGAGGCAAACACCCCTAAATTGCACTTTGATCTCCTTCTCTTGCTGGAACTCCATTCTTCTCCTTGTGTTTCTTTCCTCTTTAGCTGTCAGCCTGACAGAGAAGGTTCAAATCATAAACACCCAGACGCGTCGTACTTGTTCCTCATTTCTCTTCTTGTCTCTCTATTATCTGTCCACCTTCCAGTTACAAACGAGTGAGTCCATGTTGCAGGACATCGGTGAAACTCTGGATCAGACCAGAAACGGCCTGAGTACAGAAACCCAGCAGAAACAGCAGATCCAGGACCAGGAAGTCATCGAGCATCTTCAGCAGAAACTGACTCATGTTCTTCGCACCACTGAAAAAAAGGTAATTGGTTTCTTTCTCAAGGTCCTCATTCAAATATTAAAATAGCAAAATTCTTGTACAAGCCTCTTCTTTGTCACAATTATACCGAGACGAGCACATTTGACTCGCCTGTTGTTGGCCATGTATTGTTGACATTGAGGCATTATCAGCGTTTTCGTTTGTTAACAAGGTCAAGGAACATTTTCTCCACGAAATGGACAATGTCAGGCGAAAAATGGTAAAGGTTCGCCAGAAGGGAGATGAAATGTTCACTTTAATGCAATGCATTGTCTTTTCCAACAATGATTGTGATAAGAGGGGTTGCACAGGTGAGGGATTCATTTAAATATTCAATTTTCAAATGTAATATTCACTCTGCCAGGCATTGTCTCTTTCTACAATAGTGCTGATAATAAGGTTTTAGATGAGGGGTAATGGGATGTTCTGATATTTAGAGCGAAGACACATGACAACATTTTGAATTATGTTGTTAAAATGGGATTTTCTTTTCCTGCTAGTTCTACAGTGAAATTTAAATTTCACATGTTTGTATACTACAACACCTTTAGACCTTTTTTTAATGCATTTTATAATTTGTCAGCAGCATAATGCTCATTGGTTTGTGTTTAACCTTCAAACACACAGGTACACACATGCTTGTCACTAAGCTATTTGTGAATTTCAAGGGCTTGAGTTTATAAGAAAGAAAAAAGAAAACGGGAAGCAGCACATACGGTTCAGTCCTTTTCATTAATGTGCCCTCTTCACTCATAATTATTTTCAAAGTAGGGTAAGGGTTAGGGTCAGGATTTTGTTTGCCATCATTCAGGCTATTGTTATGACTATTACCATGTTTGTATAGTGTGCATTTAAAATACAACATGTGTGACAGTCCATGTTATACAACTGCAAAAAAGACTTTGGTAAACAACATTTCAATTAAAATCTTAAGAGTGCAGGGTTGACCTCTTGCCTTTTATCCTGGATGAGTTAACAATAACCCAGTTGTCCTGCTGTAGGATGAAGGCAAACTAGCAATCATACTTCATCACTTCAACTCACTGCTTGTTGCATAAGCCATTTTCAAACACTGTGAAACAACTGCATAGAGAAGTGTGTGCGCTGTATTTACCTGCATGTGCCTTTCATGAAGGACTTTATGAACTTCCACATCCTGCCCTCCTTTATTCACCAATACTGCCTTTTCTCGGCTCTATTACGAACCCAATGTCACACACACACCCACGGCCCGTGCGTTCACTCATCCACACACTAAAGCCAGC
This sequence comes from Solea solea, assembly GCF_958295425.1. Lineage (NCBI taxonomy): Eukaryota > Metazoa > Chordata > Actinopteri > Pleuronectiformes > Soleidae > Solea > Solea solea. The sequence continues at coordinate 40,152,144 of NC_081134.1, read as the reverse complement.
ACTGTACGGTGGTAGTTAAGGGGAAATGCGAGCGAGTGTGTCTGCTTCCACTTGAATGTAAGTGAAACTGAGGGAACTTTGTATCAAGTAGTTTCCTATGCAGCTCTGAATGTCCTAACATTAGCACAGCTGAACAAATAACTGTCAGCACTCGCTCCCTCATCTGAAATGTACTCTGCTGATTCGCTTTCACTCCTACTCCCCCCCCCACACACACACCCCACAGCCCCCTCACTTAGGCTTATGTGCATCAGAAGAATAGGAATTCAGTTTGCATCTTTCTGGAGAGAATATGTCGGGCCACTCCCTTTACAAAAAAATAAAGAAATAAAAAAATAAGGTTCAGTAAATTTGCTCAGAATTTGACAGTGACAGGAGATAAAGAGAGGAAGCACAGGTCTGACTTGAGCTGGGAATTGTAGAGGGTCTACTTAAAGCTGCTGTCAGTGAAATACTCAAGTAGGAATACCTGCGAGCTATCACTGTTCTAACTCATCCACTGTACCGTTGCATTTTGTTGTAGCACAAGAGCTTGCGGAAGTGCTTATTTTCAAACCATGAAAACAAATGTCTGTGAATGTTTGTTTGGTGTTCTTAACATTTAGCTCAGATGTCCAGTCGTTTCTTTTTCTTCTTTTTTTTTTTTTACAGTGTGGCCCGTTCACTTGGATCGAAGGCGTACGTTCTTATAGATGCACTGTATAAAATAATTCAAATTGCATGGCATTTGGACAAGATGGTGGGGGGGGGGGGGATCAAGAAAGCATCCATGAATGAAAGGGGAGACAAAGAGCAGAGCAGTGGAACATAGGCAGAGTAAGGATGTTGAAGCATTCAAGGTTGGACTTGAACAAACATTGGTTCTGCTCTCAATTCTTTACAAACATCAGAATAGCTCACTGATTTTTCTCTTTCCCTCTGCTTTCTCTCTTGATCTCACTTATTGCTCATTTCTTTTTCTTGCCTTGCCACTTCTCCCTTTCATCCCCTCATCACCACCCCCAACTGTTCAAATATTATTTCTCCCCCTCATGTCACCCCCCCCCCCCCCCCCTTTCTCTTTCTCTCTTTATCTTGTCATTGCCTGTCAGTAGGGATTCTATCTGCACTGAGTGTTGTGTGCACGTATGTGTGAACACATAAGACTGAGATACACTTAAGAGCTCATTGATTTAAAAATACCTTCGATATTGGAGGTCCCCTCCTGCAGATTCGTTCAGGAGCTTATCACACACACACATAGACATCCACGTAGAGATATGCATAAACCAAAGCCCCACTCCAAAGTTTCTTCTTAAACTTTGTGATTGACCTAGTTAGCGTGTCGTTTTGACAACTTATCTGTTTTGACACGACATCCTCTGGTGTTTATCAACATCTGTTCTGCCTATCACATGCTCACATCGGGAATTCACGCACACACATATGCACAGATGAATCGAGCGCAAGTTCAAAAATCGGCAGGAAGTGAGTGTTTGCTCTATTGGTAAGTTTAGTAAAATGAATAAACACATTGGTCAGATGTCTATGGAATGCTAAACAACACCTATATTAATCCTGCCGGTGGGTTTGAGTTACTTTAACTCTGTGTTTATATGAGTTTGCAGTTGTGTTTTAGCTGCTATGTGCGTGGCAGTATATGCTGTGCTTTTTTCCTTCTTCCCCCCTCTTTTCTCCCTTTTCTCCGTGCCGTAGCTCAGGTTTAGTGTGCCTGTGAGCCTGCCTGCTGACAGGCAGAGGTGAGAGGTCAAAGAGCCAAGTTAACTCCATCAATCCGCCTGGACAGTTACAAACGAGCCCTCAACTCTGGTCCAAACAATCCTTGGATCGTGTAGGACGGACATAAGGGTGGAGAGCGATGGAGAAAGGGAAAGAAGGCTTTCTACTGTATTCGGCAAAAAGGGCTGATGCATTGTATTTTTTCTGTAAAACAAAATGTATGTCGGCATCAGATATTTACAGTAGTTATGCATGCACTGTGTAGATTATAGTGACAGCATGCAGTACACTCAGTGTCATTTAATGTTTTAGATTTCAAATATTTTTAATTACTTAACACTTAACATTTATAAAACAATCTGTACAGACCTTTTGAGACACACAGGTTTGCACAGCTATTCTTCTTAGGGCACTGCATTTACTTTCATTCATTTGGACACCCTAAACAACGCATTATTGTTAACCAGAATTTCAAAAAAAAAAAAGGTTCACAAAGAAGCAGCCAATACAAGAATACACACACACACACACACACACACACACACACACACACACACACACACACACACACACACACACACACACACATATTCTTGTACAGCACTCTTAGTGAGTTCACTCATAGACTCTAACTTTAACCATCATTACCAAAAGCCCTTATCCTACCACTAACCGAAACCCATCTAACCTTAACCAAAAAAATAAATATCAAGCCCATACTGTGTATATACTGCAAACTATCCATAATGCACATTCTACATTTTACTTTACCTCTTTTTTAAATATACAGTCTTAGTGTTAATATCTTATGCATGTACTTTCTTTTGTAATGCATGTTTATTATTTATCTTTATCTTTACTGTCTTTGCTGCTGTAACAATGTAAATTTCCCCACTGCACGACAAATAGAGTCATATCTATCTTAGTCATAGACATAATGTATTACCCAGCTCCTTACCTTTACCTCAACCTTGTCAACTGCCTGCCTAACCTGAACTCTTTCCATAACCTAAACCTAATTCTTACCCCAACCCAGCTAAATGTCCTCACAATGATGGGTTTGGATTAAAATAACTCCTCACAGTAAAGAAAGACGTGAGATTTTTTGGGGGGTAATTTGGCACATAAGTTACAAATGAAGCAGACAGTCTCGAGCAGTTGTCAGACACGCTGTATATTCAAGAGATTTCTCAGCATGTAGCGTCACCCACCCACCACCACCGTTGACTTAAATCCAAATATGATAACGAGCCTGAAAAATGTTATCTCAAAATTTTGTAAACAGTGACCTAAGCTTTCCGTCTCCTGAGATTCACGGTGCGTTGCCAATGAGGCAAGGCTTAACACGCTGTTAAGTGAGAATATCACAAAAAAAAGAGGTCAGACATTCTTAAATCACGAGAACTTGTCTTGCAGATGCAGAGGAGGGAGGTGAAGATAAGTTTGCTGGTGAAGGAGCTCGCAGAGCATAAGAAGCATCACTCTGACTGTCAACAAGAGGTAAAATACAGCAGCTTCATTATTCACCAAACTGATCATATGCAATGCTAATGATTTACAGCATATTAAGTTAATTAATTCCATAATTAAATACAATTTTACTTGAGTACTGATCAAAAACGGACTTATTTTGTAGTTTATTCCAAAAATGATTCATTAATATGTAATTATCATTTTCAAAATAATCCATATGACTGATTTGTATTAAATATAAATTGACATAAAATGGTAGCACAGATTGAGTTGTTTGTATTCATGTTTTCCAGTTGCTTCAAAGAGACAAGGATTTGGAGAAGCTCTACCAGGTGAGGGATGAGCTCAGAGCCAAGATGGAGGTGCAGAGCAGAGAGTGTGTCCACCTAAACCAGACCAAAGAGAGACTGGAGGCTGACTTGGCTCTGAGCCATGAGAAACTCCACATCTCCCACCTCGAGGTCCATCTTTGTCTCACTGTGTCTGCATGTGTGTGTGTGTGTGTGTGTGTGTGTGTGTTTGTTGTGTGTATGCATTCATCCGAGGTAGCATACTTGGCTAAAATGGCAACATAAGAAAGTCATTTAAATGTATTTTTTCTGTGCGTTTAGGTTCGGAGCAGAGAACAGTTAATTCTGCAGTTAAGAGATGAAATGAAGACGGCTGAACAAACGTATCAAGGGACACAAGAACAGGTGTGGCAACTTGAGTGCATCTGTCATTCACTGTACGTTTATTTGTGTATATATAGCAGGGCCTCTCTCTTTGTATTTAAGATTTTGCTGAACCTGGAACAAGTGATAGAAGATCACACTTCCTTTAATGTGACCAACTGAAGATCTTCTTGTGTGTTTCACAAATAGGCTTAGTTCTTTTTGTATTTTGGGTTTTGTCTCCAGGCTTAATTTCAATTCTAGGTAACACTACAAGGGTCTTAAACCTGTCTTGCTATTTTCTGTTTGTTTTCCTTTTCATATGTTGAGGCCGGGTTGAGTTAGTGCCCTCGTGTTTTTGTTTTTTTGCCAGCAGTGCCATGCTTACACCCACAGAGTTGCTAACATCCACTCGGGGGAACTGCCCAAAACCAGCATCAGTGTTCTGCTGTCGGCTACCAAGCAGGTCCATTAGAACAGTGGGAGGTATAGCGGCTTACTCAAAGGCTCCTCGCAAGTCGGAGTAGGAGAATGGGGGAATCGTTACTGATTCATGTCTGCTGTACCCACATTTCCCCAGCTGGTCCTGAGACTATACTGGGAGACTCTGACTCAAGCCTTATTTACACACTTTAAAGCTGTTTCCACCCCCTCGCTGTCTATTCTGTCTGTATGTGCTTATATATATATATATATAACATTGTCTTTTTTACAATTGGCCATTTTCTTTTTCCCTGCTTAGGTGGCAGCACTGGAGTCTGAGGTGAGACAGTTGAACCACAAAGTCAGAGAACACCGAGAAGAGGCTTGTCAGTTGAGCAGAAAGGTCAGCGATGCAGAGCACCTTAAAAACCAGAAGGAGACGGAGCAACAGCAGCTACAGGATCAGCTCTGTATTAATCAGCAACAGGTAAGGATGAAATACTCCTTTACTCCTCTTCTTTTTTCTCATCTGCATCTCCCCCACTCTTAAAATCTGTGGCGAAATCTATAGATTGAACTCTGACCTGGAAAAAGCTCACAAACTTACAAAACACTTGAGCGAGACGAGTATCCTGGAGTGGCCTTGCAGCCTATTGAAGATGAGTAACTTGCAGCTCTGCCAAATGCAGAACAGGCGGAAGGATTGAGGGTCAGAGGTCACAAAGCTCAAGGTCAGCTATTTGTCAGCAGCACATTGATGCAGAGGAGGCAGGTTTTGTGAACATTCAGCTGTCACTCAGTCGAGCCCCAATCCTACATCAAAACAATCCACGTCTTTAATCCAGTGAATTACGTAGAGAGTGAGAAAAAACAGATGCACTTAGGTGCCTGAATCTGACTGATCCAAATCAAAGCAGACAATCAAAAAGAAAGAAAATACCCATTTACAGCAGACAAGCTTAATTTTCTGAGACAGCTAACATGAATCCACATCTGCATCATCTAAATTACCAAAGAAGACAAATGACCCCTTGGTTTGTCAACCCCCCCCCCCCCCCCCCCCATATCCAATTACAGCCAAGTATGCACATAGAGAGGGAAACATAGACCAAGATGTTCAAAACAAAAAGGGGAGAAGAAAGTTATCATAAACCAAGGGTCAATTTAAGTTTTCACGACACAGCCACTGATACTCAACTCCTCAATCAGTCTTTGTACTGTAGGATAATAGCTCCTGTATGATGAAGGGAAAAGTAACAGTGAGTGCCACAGTCGGCAAAGTTAACTCTCCTCTCCTCCCATTGCATGAACACATTGTCTACACAGTCATGCTCCCTTCTACCAAGCATTAGTCTCAGATGGGCTCATTTAATCCCTGGTTAAACCGAGCCACGGTGAACCTCTGGAATCTAACTAGTTGGCTGTCATTAGTCGCAAAACCCTCATGTTCAGATCCAGATTACACCTGGATTAACATGGATGAACTCCAGGAGAGTGTTAGAGTGGGTTTAACTTTCTCAACCTCTCCCCTTGAAAGGTGAGCAATGGTTGGATTCCTAGTGTAACACCGGGATTAGGCCTGGTTTCACTTCCCGGGTTCCCATTTTATAATGACAGAGGTTAGTGTAGAGCATCACAGTATACGACACTGCGTAATTCAGTATTGGAGACATCTATCGAATCTTTTTAAGGGATATTTAGTCACAATGAAGCGGGTAATGTAGTCTATTTAACAGATCACGATGATGTTGATTGTGGGTGTTACAGTACTTACTAATTTGACTTTCTTCATCCTTAACCCATACATGCAATGAGTTCAGTTATAGTTTCACACATGGATGTGGGAAATCAAAATGCTCCTGTCGTTTAAACACATATTATTAGTGACTTTGTGGCTGCAGCTGTCTGAATAAAGAGTCGTGGTTTATTCGTATGTGGTGCATTTGACTGTGCTCTTTTCAGGTTGAGGCATCTGAGGTGAATCTAAAGAAGCAGAAGGATGAGATAGGACTTCTCCATCAGCAGCTGAAAAGAGCCAAGGAGGAGCTTAAAGATGCCAGGCTGCAAATCCAAGAGCAGAAAGAAACCGTGGCAATTTCCAAGCAGAAGTATGCTGCAGCAATAGAGAAGGTTCACAAGGTGCAGGGGCAGGTGGAACTTTTAGAAGTTGAACTCCAGTTTTCACAGCAACAGGTTGGTGATATTTGATTGTAAAATGGCACCCTGGTGTACTTAGTGATTCTAAATGAACACCATTAGCTGCAGACTTATTCAACACGTTTCTAAAATCCTTTCTTTGCCTTCTCCTTTATGTTTAATTGGCAGCTAAGAGAGTCCCAATTAGAGGCTCAGTCACTAAGGCGAGAGCAAGCTGAGCTGGAGCAGCGACACAGAGAAAAGGTGGGCCAATGGGAGCGCTCACAGGAGGCTTTTGACCAGCTGATGGATGAGCTCCAGGCCAATCAGAGCCTGCTGACCGAGTGTCAGCAAAAAGTGGACCACTTTAAAAGCCTTTCAGCATCCCTGCAGGAGCAAGGGGACGTTCTCAAACAAGAGGTGAGGACACATGGTAGCATTATGTAAAAAAAATTATGAAAAATCCAAAATCAAACCGGGCTTCCTCCACAAAATAAGCGTTCCCACAAGGTGAAGTGGACATTCTTACAGTCAAAGTTTATATACATGTATAAAGCCCAAACACTGAAGCTCTCAAACTACTTCACATCTCATATGAGTTGGCAATAATATGGCATATAATGTTGGCAGAACCAGTTTCAGGTACTATGCTCTGTTTAATTGAAATGAACTCCATAATGTCCTCCCACTCAAGTGTTCTATCCCCATCGGAGAGTTTAAAATGTTCTTATCCAGTATGTTTTATAGTTCCTGTAACTGGTCTGAATGAGACTGACTGAATAAATGAGGATGAAATAAAATGAAGACACAGACATCCAGATTTAAACACAAAATACATTTAAAACGCCTTTTAATGGCATTTTGTTTTTGTTCAGATTAAGTTCATTCCATGATTATGTAATGTGTTCACTTCAACCACCATTTTGTGCAGTCTTAATTCCACATGAAATGAATGTATTATTTCTATGTTAAATTTGTTTGCATGTATTTTTCAAGGATGCAGTTTTTATCAGACCTTTGCTGAGCGTGTGTGTGCGTGTGTGTGCGCGCGCGCCCGCCCGTCCCCCAGGTGCTTGCCTGGTCTGTTAATGTTGTGTGTGTGTGTGCATGCAGGGGCATATTCCTTTTGTGTGTGTGTGTGTGTGCACGTGTCATTGTTCTGACGCATAATGTGCGCGCTTGTGCACGTGTGCAGTGGCTTGTGTCACTTAATCTTTTCCCCCTTTTCTCTCTGTTTTATATTTACTACGTCAAGCAACAAATGAATCATCTTTATTACGCAGAAATTTAATTTGGATGAACTTAACTGCTGCCACCAAGGTCAGACGGGCAGAATGTCATTTTAATCCAATCAACTTTAATCTGTTGGTTATAAAAGAGTTAGGCTGTTGAAGAATGGCTGTATCTCAGGCCCTTTATTACACTAGCTAATGACTTTGATTGTGAGGTGCCTATCAAGAGGTTAGGAGCTCTTATGGAGCTTCACATCCTGCTAATTCTCTACCTCCTGCCATTGTTGAGCCCAGCTTACCCTAAAGTCACCAAAGCTTTTATTCCCTGTGTGTCAGGAAATATAAATTAAAATACAAATAACATAATTAAAACAAAAGAATATAACATGTATGTACAAGTTATATAGATTCATATTGAGCTCAAATGGAATGTGTTAATGTTATCTATATTGTAGTCCATTCCATTCGTGTTCTGACTATAACATAAAGATTGCTTCCATCTACTTTTGAATTACTGATATAATTTGAATAATTTGCCTTTATGAAGGACAGTAGTTAATGGACTGTGATTGAAGGTAGTGATACATTAAGCAGTTTTTTTTTGCCTTCTCAGAATAACATCCAGTTGATAGTGTTGATCTCATTGTGTTGGGGTTTTAGAAGATCAAGGTTATGTGTCTCTGTGCTCTGCGATGCAACAAATCAATACACAAATGAGTGTAATACATAATGATGTGTTTTCTTAATGGCACATCAATGTCATTTGTCATTTATTAGTAAACCAAAATCCATGTAATCTGCTGAGATGCCGTTCGTTTCAGAGGCGCCCATTCGTGACCTAGGTTTATTAAGAGTCATTTTAATTTCAGTTAGCTTGTGATTGACTAAAATCAGCCAAGGGTATTTTTAATATTTATATATATATATATTTTTTTGCTCTCTCTTTGCTGATAGAAGCGAGTGTTGGAATGTGACCTACGGCTACATCAACAGAGTCATTCTCATTCCGATGAGGAATATTTCAGCCTGCAAAGACACAGGCAGCAGCTACAGAAGGTAAGGTCACAGACTGTCGTCCTTGCATATTAAGATTACACTTTCCCACTTACATTTTGTGCATATCATTACACAAAACCATAGATAGCATTTTCTCAAGTGTATGTACAGAGTGAGAAATTGCGTTTTTTTTAAAATACTAGTACTCACAAATTGTGTTGAATGCTATGGCTTATGTTTGAAGCTAGTCTTACAATTAAACGAGTATTAAGTTTATGTTCATTTATGGTGTTTTTTTTTTTTGCTGTGTTTGATTGCGTGCTGGTGTGCTTCTGTGTTCCAGCGCTGTACTGAGCAGGCTGAGCGCATTGCGGTGTGTGAAAAGGCTATTCTTCAGATGAAGTCAGAGCTGGAGAGACAGTAATAACAGAGTCTATAAAACTCTCATTCTCCTCTGCTGATCCCAGTTCCTGTCATTGTCTCTCCCGTCATGCCCCTCCCATCTGCCTCCACCACCTACTCTCGCTCATTCTCTTAACAGTCTGCTTACTAAAAGAAACACAGTAGCATAGTTGTGTGTTATATGTTGCATAGAAACTTTAGAGTGATGTATTTTAAGTGGGCTAATCAAAATGTTTTCACTCAGCTAGTCCGTCTTCGCTGTCCTTCCCACAGAACCGAGGAAAATGCAGTCCTGAAGCAAAGTGTTGCACATTCTCAGCGCGCGCACCTGAGCGATCGCAGCCAACTGGAAAAGGAAGTGACACATCTGAAAAACGAAGTCAAGCGGTTAGAGCTGGAGCTGGCAGACACCCAAAATGTATCAAAGTAATGCACATCTGCTGACCTGTCCTCTAATTCAGGGAGATTGTGTTATTTTGACCTTTTCTCCTTCTACATTTGAATTCAGCAGCCTTGTCCATATTGTCCTTAAAAATGTTGTCTCTGCACACATCGCAGACTGAGCACATGAGCTGGAGAGTCAAGGCACCACCAATCCACCTGGTGATTTTTCTTTTTTTACTGCGATTGTGTGGCAGAAACAAATTGCCGCACCATTAATTAAAGCACCAAACAGTACCAAGGCTGGTGAAATTGACTCCAATTAAGAGCTCAATGGGACACTAAATATTCAAATTACTCAAAGTGGCGACTGTATCCTGGCAGAGTGCCAACATTGCTGGCAGTCATAGACACATCACACGTGTGTGTGTGTGTGTGTGTGTGTGTGTGTGGCTGTAAGTGGGAACATTTGATTTTACACATTAATTGTTTGTCCTATGGCACATACAAGTGATACAAATGTCATGCTTACTGCGATCACATGTGTGCGCACACACATCCCTCCCAAGCACACGAACATACACACAAGGAAACCTTAGTGTACTGTATAGAGTCATATAACGTCCTCTTGCTGTCAGGTCATTCTTTCATGCCTACTTCCCCGTGGAATATCACATAATGAGTCTGTCATGTACGGAGGACACATGTATCGATGGCTACATCTACATTTGCCACATGCATTATGCATGTACACATTAATCTTTATTATGCACAAATTTGCACAAATGCTTTGTCATACGTACACTGTTGCTGAATACAGAGATAATGTCAGGGGCATTTATTTAAAGGAAACTGAGCTCGAGCGTGTAAACAATATAACTTTTTCAAATCATTAGCCCATGTTTTCCACAGACACGTGCACTCAGACCTTGGCGTTGTTCTGACGATCCGGTGAACCAGTCACAAGAAGACAACTCTTAATGCACACGTGTCCTTTCTCAGGACACAATTAAGGGCACAAGGAGCACCTTTGTTCAAGCCACATTCACTATGTCACCCAAGTGACATTTCTGCATGCCATGCAATACTTTAAAAGTACATTTTTTTGCTTGCATTAACAGTAAATTTCACTAAAAGAGTCAATTTAACACCAATTTCCATTATGACCAAATAGTCTTTTAGTTTTAATTAATACTGAGAGTTGCATTCAACTCTTTTTCTGTTCAAATGCAACTAAATTTAATAGTGTGTTGTGTTAAATGTTTTATTGTTATAATACAACAGGACTAATCAGGACTGGTGTTAAATTGACTTTTAGTGTCAACTCTACAACGTTTACTGTGTAAAAACAAATGCAAGTGTGGTAGCAAGATCAAATAACAAGTCGTCCCTCAAGACACATTTTCGGCTCGTTCTGATATGTGAATTCCCTTCTAAATACAGTAGTCAAGGAGCAGACCTGATGTGAAAAGTTGCTCATGTGTTGCTCGTCTTTGGCCTTTTTTATTTGTGCTGCAGATACGTGTGACACTCCTCAGGCAGTCAGAGGAGGAGCTGGAGGAGGCCCGGCAGGAGGCTGCAAGAGGGAGCAGGGAGGCGGACGTACAGAGAGCCGAGGTGCAGAGGCTTCAGGAGAAGTTACAGAAGGAGGAGGAGAAGATGAGAAGTGCCTCCAGAGAGAAACAGAGCCTGAACGCTTGCGTCAGGCGGCTGAGCCAAGAGCTGGATGAGCTACACGGCAAATACCAAGTGACAGGTAGCAATCAGTCAAAAAGAAAATCCATCAGCTACTTGTTTTATCTGTCCATTTGTCCATCAGCAAATACCATGTACACATATACAGTATTCACCGATCAGCCTCAACAATATAAAACAGCTAACTGGTTCAGAGCAGTGGAGTTTGTTTACCCTGTTGTAAAATCACTTCATTTTATTTTGATTTTTTTTTTCCTGTAATGTTATTTGAACTCATTTTGAACTTTAATAATTATCCTTTAACAGTAATTATCTATGACTTCATGGCTTGATCATACCCAACATTGTAACCAGTCACCTGTTTCATTGTTGTGGCTGATCAGAGCTGTATATTGTGCTTTGCCTCTCAGGCAGCTAGGACCAGCTACACTGCTGTTGCCCTGTCCTGCTCAAATTACCCAGCACTGGCACAGCGATGTGGTGATTTGGTTGCTGGCTGTCTGCACACAAAGTTTCCTCCGAGACACACACTCAGGTTGTGCATAGCCATTCTACCCAGGACACTGCATGGTCAGCCTAAACAAAACCATTCAAATATTATCCTTAAATTTAACCAGTTCCTCAGAAATTAGGTTATTCCTCATAGGACCAGGTTTTGGTGACAATGAGGACTACTGGTCCTGACAAGTTCAGTGTTTATGCCAGAAAGGGTCCTACAGATGTAACAAATACAATAGCACACACACACATGCACACACTCTGTAGATTGAGGTTTGATTTAATGGGGTACTGGTTTAGCTGTATGGTAATGATCTGCTCTGTGTGTGTGTGTGTCCAACAGTGTCCTTTGTAGTAGTGTTTCAGTGCAGGAATGGTGATGGCCGGGTCTCTCTGGGCACAGAAATGTCTCATTAAGAATTAACGTACACATCTACGGTCACGCCAGGCAAACACCTCACATACACACGCACACGGCCATTTCTCTTGACTCCCACTGCTTTAATTAGCACATACACACTTGTTCTCTGAGGTGCAAACACACACACACACACACACACACACACACAATCACCTATTGTCCGCAGAGAGATGAATCTGAGGTCTCTCTCTGTGGCAGACAGTGGCTGGCTTGCTCTGTGAATACTGCTCATTAACAAGATAGAAACAGAAGGACAACGCTGTGTAGCTTGGCCTTTGACTGTGATCAAAACGCATTCCCTCAACTCCACGCTCGACACAAAACCACATATTATTCAGCTTTTACCTTCAGCAAATACAATCCAGCAACATTGAGCAGATCGTAATGACTTAAGAAGAATGAAGATGCATTATTATAACAAAGAGGGCATTGTTTACCTGGATACAGCAGTGGCCTGAATAGACTGGGTGAGGAGTCAGTTTGAAAAATTACTGCCATGAACAAAAGGCCTTTTCATTAACATGAAGCCCTTGTCAAGGTTCTCTCTGTATTTTGTAAACATTGCCATGAATGGTGATGATTCTTTTGTTGCTTGTTAACAGCAGTTCTGGCCGAGGATGGAGTGGATTTTAAAAACAGGAGTACTGTACGCAAAAAGGTTTAAAATGCCCGCAGAAGTAGACACACAAAATAAGGTTATATGTTATTTTACGTACTAACCTGTCATATTATTTGTCCGTCTTCACCATTCTGTAAAATTACAGAATTATTCATCTGGCAAATTAAAAATGCATTGAAATATCACCATGGTTGCAGCCAGTAGCAGCAGGAAAACAATAAGCATGCAAGTCCCATATAGTTTTTCCTATGTTGATATATTAGTTGTTATACAATTGACTTATTTATTTATTTTTTCTGTCATTTTGTTTGTTTGATGGCATGGAACTGGTAATATGTTGAATCCCACAGTTAACTGGGAATATACAAAACTGTAGTTGGGATGTGATGGGTAAGACAGAAGGAATGTCAAAATAGGACAGAAACAGAGGATAGGAGGATGAGTTGAGAACCCAGGAGATGTCACATGGATGAGATTGAAGTGTCTGAAGGCAGCTGAATTCAATCAAACTGTGTCAGGAGACAATTCAGAGACGGGAAAGAAGGGGGTGATTAAAAAAAAAAAAGCGAGAGAAAAAAGTCCTTAAATATGGTGTACGACTCAATGCGTCATATTCTGTCACACTTTGACAGCATGCTAGATATCCTGTTTCTCACACAATAGTGAGGAAATCGTACGGCGCTTAATATGGCGCTTAGGGTACGCCAGTGTGTGCCGTACAGTGTCGGGCAAACAGCACATTGATCAAGATAACATCGCATTCTTTTTATATGTATATGTTTTAGACTGTTAAACAGATTGACTTGTCTTAAAAGAGAACAAAAAGTAGAGAAAGCTTGTGTTTTATGTTATAAATTGTGGTTATTGTTCAGTTAAAGTAACATTTTCCTCACTCTCAAAATCGAGCATGTTCAAAATATTTAAATGTGACGGATAGTGTCGTCTTCCATGTTAAATAAGATGAGTTGTCACGCGGGCCATAATGTGAAATAAATGGGATACTGTGTGACAACAAATGAAATAACAGCATAAACAAAAACACAATATCCATATTTCCACACTCCCACAAAAACAGAAATGTGATATTACCCGCCCTCTGTGCTGCTGATGTGCATCTGCCTAAAGATGATGAAATCATTATTGCTCGCATGAGTATGTGCATGCGCATGTGTGTGTGTGTGTTTGTGCGTGTGCTGCTATTCACCCTGGATCCCTGGACACACACGTGCACAGGCCTCTCTCCTCCAATTCACCTCTATTACTAGCTATAATCCCATTTCACACTCTATCGATCCCCAAAACTGTTGTTCACCGGAACCAGCAGCAAACACTGGCATTTCTCCCCATCATTTCACCACCATTGTTCTTTATTGCACAAAGAAGCCCCCCCTTTGTCTCAGAGCAAACTCAGCCCCACTGAAATATGAATTATAAATGTATGGCTAATAAAAGAGAAGGGGGGGGAGAGAGAGAGAGAGAGAGAGAGAGGGAGAGAAAGAAAGGGAGAGATAGAGAGAAGTGGTTGGTAGAAACATCAGAGAAAATGACTCCTTTACAAGAGTCTATTGATCAGTTTCTATCAAAGGGGGATGTCAGACATGAGATTACCTGGCAGTTTGAGCATTAGGTGCCGTGTGTTATAGCCCCGGGCCCTTGTACCGCTGCCATAGGATTGTAAATAAAGCGAAGAGGAGAGTGCAAGAGGGGAATGTGTTGGGGTGGATGTGTGTATGAGTTTAACTTTCTGTGTGTGCACGTTGGTCTTTGTGAGTTTTTTTTCCCACTGTTGTGTGCATATGATTTGTGTTTGTTTGTCTTTTTTGTCTTGTGATGTATTTGTGTGCATGGCGGTTGTGCAGCTGTGTACCTGCACCTTTTGGCTTATACCCAAAAGCAGTGTTGCAAGCCCATGAAACTTCATAAAGAGAGAGAAAGAGTCTTGAGAGGCTTTGGGACGCCTCTCGGGAGCACCTTAGCCTGCTACGAATCCACCAACAAAGCCAAAGGAAGCCCCTATGAAGACTTATGAAGCTTTTATGAGGGCCGGGCAGGGCCCAGCCTAGCCAAGCACCGATTCAGGGTTAGCTGGGTTTTCATCCTTCTCATGTTAAAGGTTAGGTGCAAGAGCGGCATAATCTGACTCCAGATCTGTGATTAGATGGCTGATGCTGTATGATGGGGCTTTGAAGCTTGTATGAAGGCAGAGAGTGGGAGGCACCAAGAGTTAGATTATGGATTAATGTCACATCCTAAGTTTAAAAGGGTCAAGAAAGTCAAGGAGTGGGTGAGATACGCAAGATCTTGGATTGTGGACTAAAGTCATAACTGAACTCATAAAGCCTCTAAAATCAGCTTGTAACAGACACCAAACATCATAATGTAGGATGTCTTTTGGTTACTGAGAAGTGTAGAGAAATCGAGGTTCGTATGTGGATCCTTGTCCAGTGTTTGTGTAAAATATCGAAGAGTTTGTGTAAACAGTCCGTACACACGGCTGCTATCTGTGGCCTCCCCTGGTCGGAGGTGTCACTGAGGTCACCTCGCAACTAATGCCTTGAATGAGAATTTGATCCCGACCTCAAGTTTTCACATCTCTACCTTTATTGATTATTTGGAGTCATAACAAACTTTCACCTTGAGTTTTGGAAAAAAACAAAAACAACCCAAGGTAGAGTGCATACATGCGCACACACACACACACACACACTGGGATAAATGTTAATGCATCACTGAATATTTTTGCAGTTCCAGCTAACACATTGCTTTTTTTGTCGGACTTCACTTTAAATGGTTTGGATCGTACAAAACCATGAATTAATCATGGTTTCATTAAATGCAGATGCTCCTTTTCAGAATCTCTTTCTCTTTCTGGTGTTGGTTTTTACCTTCCGCCGCCTTCTCAACATGTCCCACCGCTCCCATCACAGCGTGGTGCGTGGCCTTAAAAGCATTACAGCAATACACTAAACATTTTTCTGTTTCTATTTCACACACTCGAAATACGCATCCACACCCACAAAGTCAAGGTCCATCCTCGAAATATTCAGCGCACACACCTTCTCAATATTCACTAGCCTTGGCCACCGATGGCTGACAGTTTATGTTATATTCAATGAATACTGAATTTTAGTGAAAAGGTTGAAGAAACATTGACTCACAAAACAGCACGCAGAACAAAAAGGGGGGCTAAAACAGCAAAATCAAAAATTGGAAATTCAAAGTGTAAAGGGTCTGCAAACGCAAATGTAACCAAGAAAACCTGACTAGTGGTTTATTATTCATCCGTTCGATGTGCTAAACTACTAAGTGTAGGACAATGGGGTTTTATTGCATGTGGACGGAAGAGACAGTTGAAAGGGGAACGTGATTGAGGATCTACAGAGTATGAGCCGAAGTGGCCTGCTCAAGGTAAAGAGTGCCATCTATTGACGAGGTCTGGGAGCTCTTCCTCTGCATCTCAACAAAAGGGCTGCTGCTCCATCCATCCAAGTGTAATCACTGCATTACTTGCACTCCTTCCTCCTCGGCCTCTGAAACGCATTCAGTGCCTCTTCTGTGGTGGAGGTTGTTGTTTTGGCGATTCAGATTTCCCCCCCCACTCGTGCCGAACTTCCCGAGAATCAACAACCGCATCAGTGTATGCATGTTTTGTAAATCACTACATTTGCCTTGGTCTGCTGTACTGTAGAAACATATCCCTCATGTTGCATGTTTACGCTTTTGAAATAAAAATGAAAACTCAACTAACTCTGTCATATGTGCAGTTTGAATGAGGTCCACTCTGTGATGACTGAAGTAAACTGTTGCTTTTTCTCACACTTCCTCTCTCTCTGTGTCTCTCCTGCTCCAGTGGAGGATTTGGCAGCCCGGGCAGAGGAAGTGAGGCGGATGGAGGGAAGCCTGAGCGAGGGAAAGCAAGCAGAGGAGAAAATAAGGTAAGAAGGAAGAGAGGGAGAGAAGCTTCCTCTCTTATCCCTTTCCCCATTGTCCCAAGGGTGAGCTCAGTAATCAAAAACATTTAGATGTTTTATGTGCGGCATACAGTAGGCTGTTAAACTCAACATGTGTTGAACAGAACACCCCTGAACTCTTAATACATATATTGCTTAAATGAGTGCACAAAAACAAAATAGGCAACGTGTGGCTTTCTCAGACATTAAATTGTTATTGTGAAGAATTTTAATAGCCCAGCACGTCGACTGAATAACGGCCGGCAGCGTCTGTTTTATCAAAATACCAAAATGCACTCGGTCATGTTAGATGTTAGGTCGCCGAGTTCAGAGTTCAGAGGTGAGACCCCTGGTTGACCCCCGTGTGTCACCAGAGCTGCGGTGATGACATCAGCAAGCATGTATCACCCAGTCGAGTGTGTGTTTGTGTGTTTCTGTTTGTGCGCGCATAGCTGCGGTTGTGGCTTTGGCTTCGGCATGACCTCACTGCAACGGTCTCTCCGTCTCAGGGAGTTTCTTGGTTAAGGCGAGCCGTGGAACATTTTCCCTCGTCAACCGACAATTTAAAACTCGGCATGGAGACTTTATAGGTTACTTTCTGAATTATTGCATTTTATTACATTTCAAACCAATTTTAGGTACTGGATGGTAAAACAATCGCTGTGTCTGCATATTACATCCATTTGCAGAATCAAGCTGTTTACTGTTAGCCCAGTATTATCTAATAACTGCAAAGACATGAAAGGTTTTTAAGCAACAACACCATACTAATGGCTTCCATCTGTGCTGTGGGAAATCCCCTCCTTACTCCACAGGACGCCTCCTCGCTTTCTTCCCTTTCTTTCTCCCACTCTGTTCATCCTATCATGTGTTCTCTCTGTGGACCAATCTATCAGGCATTGTCTTTCCATTTTGTTTTGGCTGTTCTAAATCTGCCTCAGATTTTTTTTTTTACACCAACACCGTCTTATTCTTCGAGTATCAGTCTTAACTACTACTGCTGTTTTAATCTGTATTGAGCAACAAAAAGACTAAAATGTCTTTTTTTATATCATATATTTAAGAATTTTTATGGTGAATCCTACCTCTGACTTTTTTTTTTATTTAAAAAAAAAAATCAAAAACAGTGAGTCCATCTGGAAATCTTTTGTTTTATGTCGGCATCCATCTCTCACACTCCTCATTTTCCTTCTTCTACTCAGCGTTGTCTAATAAAGACATAAAGATAACAAACGACTCTAAAACCCCTCACTTGAGCTGAAGTTATTTGTCAATTTGTCAAAAATGCTTTAGAATTTTTTTTTTTATAGCAACAGGTTAATCATGTTAGTCAGATTTCAAGTAAAATGGTAAACTTTGAGCAGATTGCACCATGATAATAATAATAACTATTCACATTTGCATCCTTAAAAAAGTAGGATCAACAGTTCAGATAAACCTTTTCTTTTTTTACATTAAATGGTCAAAATGATCAACTGTAAAAATAATACTGCATATATGGAGAGAGGGAAATATTTAACTGCATTATTTAGTTTGTGTTTTTTGAAGTGTCACTTTAATGATAAAATAAAAACTTGGAGTCAAATGTTGACTCTCTACCGTCTTTCCTGTCGTTCCCTTTTTTCCTGCAGAATAATAAAGGTTACTTTCCCCCAAACTTTTACCTTTGAAAGGCATGAATATTATTTTTTACTTTTTGTGCCGTTCTTGTTATTTGTCATTTTTATATGTGCTTTTTTTCGAGGTGTGTGTCAAGCGTGAGGTTGGTCTCTGTGTGTGTGTCTGTGTGTG
Source organism: Solea solea (assembly GCF_958295425.1). NCBI lineage: Eukaryota > Metazoa > Chordata > Actinopteri > Pleuronectiformes > Soleidae > Solea > Solea solea. The sequence continues at coordinate 40,133,755 of NC_081134.1, read as the reverse complement.
TGTGTGTACACGTGTGTGGATGGTGTTGAGGCTCACTGAGCGGCCGAAGCGCGGCTGTGGAGGGAGGTTTGTGGAAATGGTAATCATTTGTCGTATTGATCCTGCCGTAGCCAGGGCAGCTGGCACACACAAACTCTCTCGCACGCGTTGTATACACACACGCACACACACTAACAGACTCACACACACACACAGGCACCACAGTTGCGTGGCAGGAATAGACCCTTTCATATTGATCCCCTTCACATTCCCTTAGCTCGACTGCCATGCACACACACACACACACACACACACACACACACACGCAGCTTTCTCACATATCCACACATAATCTACATTGAAAACGCCAACAAGTCTGAATTTTCCAGAAGCTTAATTGTGTTTTGTTTTTGGAACATTTTTGGTAATAATGATGATTATCACGTGTTGTATTATTCGTTCTAATTTTTGATTACATTTATGTAAATGTTATTAATAATCAAGAGACTGAAATCCAATCAAGATGATAGCTGATGAGAGCTAGATTATAGGATTATAGAGAGATGACTGGTATATTTTTTATGAAATGATTTATTAACTAAGAATTAAAACTGAATTTGAATAACAACCTTATTTAAGTATGTTTTTTTTCTCCGTAAGAATCTCTCCATCTTTGTGTGTGCTGGCAGGTCAGTGGCTATGAAGCTGGAGACTGAGGTGGCAGAGCTGAGGAAGAGCCTTCAACAGGCTGTCAATCAGAAACTCAAGGCAGAGAGAGACAAACAAGATGCACAGGACCAGGTAAATAAATACACAGCAGACCTTGTCAAATAATGTGTTTCTATTGCCTTGGCATTGCACAAGTAATGTGTTTGTCATTTGAAATATCCCTGTACACACAAAAAAGCTATACCAATTTCACAATTTCCATCATGTCTATTATCATGGATAATAATGTGAGTGTTTACTACATCTGCTAATTAGCATATTGATCTTTTTAGATGGATAAATATTTTCAGCCATCTCTTCTCCCCTCCAGTGTCCTCCAAACTCCTCTCTCCTTCCTTTCTCTTCCTTTCTCCTTCACCGCCCCCACCCCCCTACCTTTTTGATGATTAGTGGCATATATCCGGTGCTACAGCCTGGATTATCTTGTCCAGGAGAGGGAGGGGTGTGTATGTGGGACCTAAACCTGGCAAGGTGATTTGGAGCATTAATTCCTGGGAGTAATATTCCCTGATATTCCCTAATGTTCTGGCTGGGAGTGTTGGGGAATCTCTGGGGAGAGCAGTTGTCAGAGCTGAGCTGCTGCTGTACAAAGGCAGAATGGATAATTAAGGGTAAAGCCAGGATGGGGAGGTGATGTTCATTTAGATTCGACAAACTTTGAATTCCTTCTAAAGCTTGCACGCACCATGGTGCACTCGGATCTTGATTTTTGCATTTTTTTCTTCCAATGTCTCCTTAAAGTTTCTCTGTTTTTTTCTTTTCTGCTTTTTGTTTCTTTCTTTATTTCTCCCTCTCAGATCCCCTTATCTCTTTTTGTCTTCTCTCCTCTTTTTTTTTTTACTCATGTGTTACCCAAGAGGAAGACAGACTTATTCCCTGAGCTCATTTTATACAGCCTATTAAAGGCGGGATTGTTGCACCTTTACTCTGCTTCACCTTTCTGTACAAAAGGTACATTCAAGGAATGGAGGCTGAAGTCGTGGCAGAGTTACGATGGGTCTTCTTAAAGGCAATACAGTCGGATCCCAGCACGTCTCTCTTTTCTTTTTCTTCTGTCTGTCCTTGTGAATGATGAGGCCCACATGGCATGGCTCTCCATTTGTTCTGACTTTCCTGCCTTAGGCCATTTGACTGGTCAGTCAGTAGACAAGCAAGTCTTTGTCATGAGTTCTTCGTCTTTCTCTGAACTTCTCTTCAAATCTCTCCGTCTCTGCCTTTGCCACCCCTGAATTTGGTCTCATGAACAGATATTCATCTTTTCACTGACACCTGTTATTAGGGCCCATGACGGAGGTGGGAAGCCGCTCTCTACAGATATTGTTTTCGAGGCATACTGAGCGAGGTAATGGAGAAATGTCTGCCATACATCAGACAGTACATGGTGATTGGCCTTCATGCTTTAATGAACTTACTATGTGGAATTCACCAATGAACTCGGTTAGTCAGGCTTTCACCTGAGGCACAATGTTCAAACTTAGAGAGCCTTTAAATTACTTTTTTTTGCAATAGTCGGTGTGCATAAAGGCTGAGTTGCTGTGGTTTACTAGAGACAGAATGCCCAAATATGGTTATATGCATTTGAGTTTTTCAGTATTAAAGACGACATACACCCTGTGATGGACTGGCGATCTGTCCAGGGTTTACTCTGCCTTTCGCCCCGTGTGTCAGCTGGGATTGGCTCCAGCTGCCCCGCAAACCTAATGTGGAGAATAAAGCAGGAGACAATGAAAAGACCATATGCATCACATTGTATTGGATTAATGGCCATAATGGTGCAAGATTATGTTCTGCAAAGGTCCTCCTCTCTAACATCAGTCACTATTTTTATTCTCTTCTTAGAATCCCTCCCAGCGTGCGTATAATACACCTGTTCATTTACTGAAACCCGATTGTTGGACTCAGTAGGGCTGAAAAAAAAGAAAAAGAAAACTATAAATCCTTCTTTGTTCTGGTAGAGACTTAAAGATAAGTGCTCAATGATGATCGTAATTGCTGGTCTATAATTATCTAAGGAAATGTGTTGTGGAAAAGACAGACGGTAACAAAAGACCCGTTTGAGAAGAATGGAGAGAGTAACGGTAATGTGCATGGGTATGAGTACACTTCTACTCATTTACAGTCCGTCTAAATTTGCAGTTGCTGTTGCACTTATCCGCACGTCCGTGTATTTGTGTAGTCGCAGAGTCAGACTAGATCCTTCACCAATCCCCCCCCCCCCCCCCCCCCCCCGCATCAAACTGTTTTCCATCATCTCAACAACAGATGAGCTTTCCAATGAATTTGTCTACATTCTGTTTAAACACCGGTGTGATGGCCATTTTGACTATGACTCCTTCATTAGGTCCTGATCTCTGTTATTGACTAGCAGAAGATGAATTATCCGCTGGTGAAAAAAAAATCAAAGGGTTTGAAATGGTAAATGGTACACTACAGTGGCCTATAGAGGAAATCTATATTATAAATTGCCTCAGTGCACAGTAGCTGAACCTCAGATAGCTCTGTCTTTGCGGTGGGTATGTCTTTGTATGCAGTGTGTGTGTGTGTGTGTGTGTGTGTGTGCTGAATGAAACCAAAACATGTTTGGGTTTTGTGGGGTTCTACTTAGTGTCTCTACTCTGATATGGAGACAAATATTTGCATATTTATGGTGGTAAACTTTGTGACTGCATGTGTGCGTGCACACACACACACACACACACACTCACACTCTTGTATTTCTGTCCATTTTAAGACTTGCATTGACTTCCATTCATTTGGACAGTCTACCCAAAGCCTTATCCCAAACCTTAACCATAACCAGTTAATGCCTAACCCTAATCACACTTCAAATATTAGCCCTAACTCAACCAGTTCCACAGAAATCAGATTCTGCCATATTAGGACCAGGTCTTTCGTCACCATGAGGACTACTGGTTCTGACGAGGTCAGTGTTTATGCTAGAAAATGTCCTAAATAGGTAACAAATACAAGCACACACACAAACACACGCAGACAAAAACACTTCTCTCATGTCTGTCCCTCTGCATGAGTCCAGTTCAAATACAAGTCATGGTAAACATGTAGGCATGTTTTTGTGACTGATCAGATCATCTCTTCTCTTTTTTCCTCTCTCTCTCCATCACACAAACACACACACACACAATCACAGTCATTAGTGTGTTTACCTCCGCTTCTTTTTAGCATGGAGCGATAGATTTCAAACATTTTTAATGAGAATTTGTGGGGAAGTTTTCAAAAAGCAAAAGTTTATCAGTGTGTAGTCGTCTCTAAACTTCTTAGTTGCCCCTAAATCGTGATGTCATCCTATAGAAATGCAATTAGACAATGGCTTTTAATCATGGAGTCAGTGGGGTGCCTAAGACTGCTCCTTGCATAGACATCATTGATCAAGACACAGAATCACAAACAGCATCACAACACTTTTTTTTGTGCCGCACAGAAGTTGGACATGAAATAAAGATGTTTCCTACATCTTTACTTTTGCAACAGTGACGGGCGGTAATTTAGCTGCCTAATATCACCGCCATCTAATCATTTTCCTGCGAGACGCAAAAATGTACATCTTTAGCTGTAAGTAGCTGTGTGGGTGAGCGGACTTATCTGTTCATTGATCTCACTCATTATACCTGATTGAAGCCCCAGGCCTGCCCTAATTAGCTTAAAATGACCCCACACTAGACCCCCGTTTTTTACGCACACACACCGGTGCAGGTTTGATGTTGGAGAAATGAGGACAGATAAATGAAGCTCATTTGTTTAGTTGATGAGTCAAGGAAAAAAATGGACCAATTCTCAGGCTGTTTAATCATGGAATAGACTTTGTATTTACTTTGCCTGTGTGTGTGTGTGTGTGTGCGCACAATGTGTGTCCCCATGTCCCATCACGCTCGAACACAGCTCATTAAGTTACAGAGATGTAATTCATTTGAGAGATGAGATGGACAGACAAAGTAACAAAGTTTTTTGTTTTTTTTTCTTTCCTCCTCATATTAACTCGATAACTTTCTGTGTCCCTCTTGGCTTCATACGCCGTCTTCCTTCACAAAGAAAGATGCTGTGTCCAGGACGGTGGCGGGGCCACATAAGGCATGATGAATTTGATTTAAAAAAGCAAAAGAAGAGGAAATTATGAAACAGGCACGTAAAGGTTGTTGGGTTTTTCCTTTATCCGTTTGTGCCATGCAAATCAATCACACAAAGGAAATATTATTCTGTAATATTAATGCCTCTCACTGAGACATATTGTTTGCATGTTGCTTTTTTATGAAGGTGTTTTCAAAAAAAATAAGCAAGAAAAAAAGCAATCTTTTTTTCCCCTGAACTCTCTCGGCTCTATCGGCATATCACTAAACAACAGAATAACAACTTAAATGTTTTGTACGCTGCTGCAGCACAGTCACCTCAACAACTAAATATCTTGTCAGTTTGTAGTAGGAATCCCTCACAATCAGGTCACATTTAGATATTTCTTTTGTTGGAGGAGTTTCAGTTAAGTATGGTAGTAAAGTAGGACTGACTACGGATTAAAAGTAGAATTGGTGGACTAACACTATTGGCGTGTTTCCATTAGCTCGCCTCTCCTCGCATGGCTATTTTGCGTTTCCACTAGTACCTGGTACTTTTTTTTTTTAGTACCTGCTCTGGCGCGGGTTCCAAGCGAGCTGAGGCGACACTATGTGTGACTTCGCCAGACTGCCGGCCACTGATTGGTCAGAGGAAGAAGCATGAGCGCAACGTCCGACGCAAGAATCAAGCCAAACAATGCCGAACTGTAGATCAGTTAAAACGACTTAACAATCCTAAATACGTGGGTTAATCTCTTACAATTCCCTGGGAAATGTCTAAAATCTCAATATTTAATATTTTATGGAGGAAGTACTGAACAAAATTTTTGATTTAACTTATTCTAATGATTCAGTTACACTGAGAACAACTGCTTTACAAGTCACGAGTCACTCGTTTGTGTGTGTCGCGTGTAAAATGAAGTCACGGCAGCCGTGCAGTGATGACTCCGCCCACGTTGAGGAGGTACTATATTGTAATAGAAACACAACCTTAACTGTTCCGTGCTGGGGCGAGTCGAGCTGGAACCCGGAAACGCTAAATACACCAGACTCCTCTGTTAAATATTGAGATTTTAGACATGTCCCTGGTAATTGTTGGAGATTAACCCACATATTTAGGATTGTGAAGTCGTTTTAACTGATCTACAGTTTGGCATTGTTCGGCATGACTGTTTTAATTCTAAGGAGTTTTTAAGTGTTATCTATAAGCAAACTTCCTTACAAAAACATTGCCATAATGAAATACATATAAAAAGGTCGTTCAAAGGACATGGAAGTTTGCAGCATTGGGAATCTCTCTAAATTTAGATTTAGTAGCAGTGACAGCTCCTGACATTCAGTGATATGACCGACCGAAAAAAAAATACATAGCCTCGGTTCCTTCAACATGTTAGATATACATATAGATTTAAAGGATACATTTTACTGTCAATGGGAGAAATTTAATTTCATCTTGCTGGGAAATGGTTAAAAAGCATCTGCTGCAGCCTGGTAATATAGCAGTGTGCATGCAGGCTAGATGCAAGATAGGGGACTTCAATAATGGCAGCCAGTGATAAACAACCCAGCAGCATGCGTAGGAGAGTGTGTGATGAAAGGGCTCAGGGAAAAGAAGTCCGGCCATGCAGGAGCAGATGAAGGTAATTAAAGAAGCCATCATCAGCATCATTAATATGCTAGATCTGCTGTGGCCCACTGACTAGTCTAATGGAGAACATGTCATCATCGTCACCATTAGGGAGAGTCAGACACACATAAACACACACGGTCTTAATGTTGGGTCACGCCATGATTATCACCATTAAACCCAGAGTGAGAAGACCTGCTTAGGAAACGTCGTTCTCCCCTGCCATCGTACGCACACACACACACACACACACACACACACACACACGCACACATGCACACACACACGCTTGGATCTTTAATTCAAACCCTGTGAGTGATAAGTATGCATATTTAAGTGATGTCAGGCCTGTTGGGTCTTTTAATTAGACAGAATGAATGAATGTTTTATAAAAACGTGTTTAACAATAAATGTGTTCATTAATTTGATGAGAGGATGTGCTCTGATGAGCTGAGTGGAACAGAGTAATGGCTCAAACTCGGCTTCGCCGGTTTGATGGTGATGGTAGAAACACCCAGACTGCTTTTGATTCCCCCCCCCACCCCCTCATCGTTATGTTCTCTTTTTTACCCAGAAAAAGTTCACTTTGAATTATGTTTATCCCACAGGGTTGGACAGTTTGATCTGTTTTAGTGCAAACGCACATTTGTCCTGTTCAGCTAATGTGCAACATGATCCCAGTCTGCAGTTCCATGGAGAATAAAAAAAAAAGAAAAAAAGATGGAAAATCCATTAAGTGCACAAGTCCTCCCAACTTTGTTTTTTTTCTGTCTGCAGGTATGCTTTGTGGTTTGTCACAAAAGTAAATTCAGATAGAAAAGTTGGGGGGGGGGGGAATAAGAAGAAAACAGAGTATTACTCCACAAAGTCCATCTTGTAGCCATTGTAACCAAAAAAGTGTGTGCTGTGGCCTGGACAACTCTGCCTTATTCTGATAAAATAAACTATCAAAATGATAAATACCGTTGAAGCAGCTGTAAGGATTCCACATCCTTCAGCAGCAGCCGCTCGCCAGTAAACTCATATTTTCTTGCGCGGACCTGAAAGGACCACTGGTTTTGCGAAACTTGTGTCCCAAATGCATTCTGTTGCCCCTTTTAGCCCCCATCATCTGCTAAAATATTTGTGCAACAAAACCAATCTAAATGTTAAGCAGGTATGCTACTTTACTTCCCCCCCCACCACCTCCACCACCTGCTGCAATCGCACCTCCTTGTCCTTTTTTTCTCTAAATGTCCCCATTTCTCTTTCTCTCTCTCTCTCTCTCTCTCTCTCTCTCTCTCTCCCCCCCCACTCACTCACATTCTCCCCCCCCTCTTTCTCACACACCCTTTCACTGCCTCCCTTGTCACAACATCAGGCCCGTGCTGTGATTTACATCCCTACACCAGCCAAGCCAGTCAGACAGTCAGGGGGGGAGATGTTAATGTGAGACCACAGGTAATTACTGTCATTACAGCATGCCACATATCCTGTCATGGTGTGAATGTGCTTGTACATGCCCGTGCATGTGGAGGTGTGTGCAGACACAACGTGAGTCGAGGTGTTTTTTTGTTTTTTTTTCCAGAGCTTTTAATGGTTTGATACAATTTTTTTTGTAGATAATTAATATTGGTGTATCAGCCTGTGGTTTTAGCCAATAAGTGCTTCACATGAAGATGCATCAAGGCATTAAACAACTTGGATGAAATCACAAACAACAGGGGATTCGCTGTATTTATTCTCTTGTTGGTAAAATTTAATTACAATTGATAGCCTGACTCGCTTGACTCCTCGGAATCGAATGATTTGCTTGATATGATTCCATTGTCCCCACTGTTTATTCGTCACCGCTGTTTCTGCTGAACTGCAGCCGTTCCTTAATCAAATGGAATTAAAATGTAATTTGTCAACATGTTATGAAATTTTAATTATTGATAATGTGTCACTGTCATCACCACATCTTTCTGTTTGCCTCAGATAAAGTCGCTCCATCGTTTCGTAATATTGTGACAGATCAGATGTGGACCAAGCTACTTCTAACACTTGAAATAAACAAAAAAAATAATATATATATATCTTCAAATATTTTTTATATAAATGAAATTCATATGATGTTGAAAATATACATAGACACATATGCAGGGATGCCATGATTTATCTCCCATAGCAGTTGATATTTTGACATTTTAGATTAATCAAATGACATTTTTGGAGACATAAATCATTGCCCACATATGAGAAACTTTTTCATGTTTGCCCAAGTCTTTGTTGGTTGATGGTATGGTATATCAAGGTGTTTCCATGGCGATAAGGGAAATGTGTCAGGTTCCCCAGAGTTTAGGGCTGGAGAGGTCCTGACTGATAAGCATGGGGGGGGGGGGGGGAATCAGCAGTTTGGTGTGCCATGGCATCCCTGTTTTCACGACCGTCTCCTCCTCCTCTGTTCAGACTTCTGGCTGATTCTGCTCATTCCCCACCCTTCATTTTTTGTCTTTAAGCACCTGCCTAATACATCACCCGGCTATTTATACCTGTGTCAGCAAATGCCGCCTATTTCAGCCCCAGTTATTCCCCATTTACCAAATGTTTTTCTCGTGTCGCCATGGTGCCTCTCTATATCTTCTTTGCCTCCAATCCAAGCCACGACTTTTCACATACAATTTAAACACCACACATGCTGCCTAGTCCTAATAAAGCAAAACATCATTTTGGAAGTTCTGGTTGAATTACCACTGTAACAATAAGTTTTGCATTTATGGTGGAAGTGCCTGTGTTTGTAAGGGAAACGGACTTAAAGCTCATCTTTAGTGGAAAGTAATAGTTTCCTCTAAAGGAAGCAATAAAACAAGGTGCAAAGGACTCAAGTACATATAAAGAAAATTAGGTTTAAAGAAAGGAATATACACATGCCATTTTATGTTGTAAATTGTAATATAACTGCTTGTGTTGTGATAGAGGATTTTAATGTATATTGCAGGTGGATAAACTGCGGTCAGATCTGGAGGGGACACGGTCTGACCATGCAAACCTTCGCCATGAGAGCCAGCTGGTCATGACCAACATCAACCATTGGATTACTGAACAAAAGTATGAATACACCTGTGACATGTTCTTGCTTCAGAAATCTTTGGTAACATTTGTAAGAAAGCGTACTTCTAATCTGGTGTTTTAAAATTCAGACCTCGGATAACTCGAGTCTATTTTCTTCCAGGGCTGCCAGTGAAAAACTCACTGCTCAGATGAAGGCCCAAAACAAACTGCAGCTCATTGTCACTAAAGAGAAAGAGTGAGTATTCATTTCAGCGGGTTTCATGCAAAGAGACACTGGTGGTTATCGTGCGCGTGTGTGTGTGTATTATGTGCATGTTTTGGAGTGTTTCAAGTGGACTCTCTGACCTGACAGTCTTTCTCCATGACTGTGTCATTGTGATTCATGCACACACACACACACACACACACGCACGTGCATGCACATGCACACACTGTCCGCACAGAGACATGGGCGTGACATATTCCTCTTTTCAGAGATCAAAGTGGTCTAGCCGTCTTCTGTCATCCCGCCCTCCTGCGGCGTTATACCTCCCTCAGCCCCTCCTAGCAGCACCACATCTGTCTCTGTCTGCTTTTTTTCCCCCTCTCTGGCTCTCTTAACTTACACACTGTGTGTGTGTATGTGTGTGTTTGTTCTCTGGTTGACCTGTAGCAGTAGTAAAAGTCTCCATACACCTGGAACATAGGCTACATGAAAGTCTGCTCTGCAGAATGTTTCCCCCATCACACTGTTACATACATTTCTACTTCTGTAATATAAACTGGTGTCATGTTATAGTTTATAGTAAAATCAACATGTTTTTTGTAATTATTCAGATGTATAACATGTTGTGACATTACAAAATACTAAAATTCGTATCCTCAAGAGTCAGCGGCTGCAAGAATATACCATTCCATTATACTGGACCATGATGTGCTAGTTAAAGACGGCTCTGAAAAGAAAAAACAAAGACGCCGCTGCAGTTGCCTGGTAGAATATTTTGTCTGCCATGTTAACAAGAGTCTCTTGATGATAATAGGCATCTGTCTTTTTCCGTGTCTGCCTCTCCATGTATATATTTTTTTCTCCGCTCAACTCTGTCTCTGTATCTCCCCGGCTTTGTCAGACATCTTCAGGAGGCTAATGACACATTGAAGGTGGAGGTAAAGAGACTGAAAGAAGTGGCGGATGTGAAGGAGAGAGACATGGAACGCTTCAAGGTGAACAAGTGCAGAGTGGAGAAGCAATGCAGTACAAATAGAAAGAGACGGGGATGACAAAAAGGTTTGTTTTCATTTTCTAATTGTTTGCAGGCCCACATGCGAGAGCGAGGCATCTGGCAAGATGAGAGAGCGTGAGTCATCTACACGTGTGTCTGTGTGCGAGTGCACATATGCATTGGTGTGCATCCACCAGCTGATCAGAGTTTAGCACTCACGCACAACAAAAGCGTTGCCCACCACGTTTCGCTCTTTCACACACAATCTATCCCGAACAAAGCTGATGATGATAATAACAGCAGGAGTGTCAAGTTGTGAATGAAACACCCCTTGGGCCCAAACACTTGTGTACGTCTGTGTGTGTGTGTGTGTGTGTGTGTGTGTGTGTGTGTGTGTGTATATGTTTTATGTCTCTTCTCCAATCTGAATACATTATTCATGCTGTGCCTTTAATAATGATTACACTCCAATCAAGGGCCTATCCTCTCCTGCCTGCCACCCCCATGGCTGTCAAATAGCATTCATCAATAGAGACGAGATATATTTATCATGTTCATTAAGACAATGAAAATGAATGTGGCACAGATGGGATTGGGTGTCGGATAGAAGTGAGAAAGGCGGGTGTATGGGTGTTTATGGAGTGGGGGACCTCCCTGCAGGAGTGCTCCCCAGTACCCCCAATGTGACCCCCCCCTCTGAGGTCACCCTCATTAACAACTTCCCCTCTTCCCTACCTCGCCCCGTGTTACACCCTCATGTTGCACCTCTCCCCTAACGAACCACCAGGCGCTGTTTCCAAAACGGATCAGATTTGTTTTGACTGGGGTAAATTTCCAATGCTATTCAAAGCTGTCAGTCATTTTAATGATATCATTAAGGGGCCACGACAGAAAGATGAATCGCTTTTCTTTGTCTTTCCTTCATAATTGCGAATGAGCCGGAGAGAGAGAGCGTGCGAGAGTGAGAGGCAGTTCATATAGACGTATGTATAAGAGGGCTTTTGATTGAGTGAATATAATAACATGGAATGAGATAAAAACAGTGAATGAAAGCCTCCTTCTTAGCGTCTTCCCTTTTCACTCTCTCCCATTTTCTTTATCTTCTTTATTATGAGAATTCCTAATTTATTTTATTTCATTATTGTACCCCCCCCCCCCACACACACACACACCTACCTGAAATGCCATATGTATGAAAATCATACATCTATATAACAACAGATGTGTCATGATATTTGCATAGCAGCCACATACAGTACACTCAGTGTATAAATCTCATTATTGACGGCAAAGGGGGGCATCTTCGCAACGTCTCTGCACTCGCTGTATCAGTGACAACAATCAACAGAGTGTGAAGGTTTTGTCATTAGATATGCCTTTATTAAAAAAATGTATTATGGTTACACAGACCGCTGTTAGTGTCGCGGCTTCACGTTGTGGATAGATTGGTAAGGTTAGCAGATAGGTAACTGAAAGGAGGGGATAGGAAAATAGATTAAAAAAAGGCTCAGAGATGCTCCTTATGTAACATTTGTAGTTTTTACTGGTTTCTTTCAGTTTTGCTGACGTACAACTGTACGACTTAGATCATAAAATTCTATCACAAGCTATAGTTGTATATCGTGACGTCCAAGAAAGTGTATGTAATGTAAATCCAAACAAATTGAATAGTTCTTCTGGATCTTTCATTATTGACATGTGATATGTGGAGTTTATCATTTAAATAAGCATTTCCCAAACTTTCAATATAGTGACTGACTCTTTATGGATGACAAACCACCACAACCCAGTTCACTATATAAATCATGACGACGATATAAATCATCACAACTGACTTTTCCAAAAGATATGTCTTTTATTAAGTGAAATACAACTTCATTTTATGCATGTGTTACTGAAAACATAGAAAAACATAGAGTATACACATGTTTAATACTTAAAAATGAGAGGAAATACAGTTAACTGGATAATTTAAGTAAAATGCTAGGTAAGAATATCCTGCAAATGTATCTGGCCACGCAAAAAAAAGTCTGAATTCTCAGACATGTTACTCTGAAAAAGGTCTTCATGCTGTAAATACTCAAACCAGGAACCTGCTGCTCAAGACCTAATAAGGGCTACTTGGTATCCTCCTCCAAACCGTTCAGCTCTTGTATCAGGATTATTAACAACCTGTTATTGGTCATTTAGTTTTTATTTCTACATATTTATGACTCCACTCACACTTAAAGTTTGAAGTCAAGTTTGATTAAAAAAAAAAAAAAGAAGGAAAAAAAGTTATATTATAGTGGTAATTTTGCAGTGTTTGTGCTGTACTGAGAGGTAGTCCTAATAAGAGCCTAATAAGGGCTTTTTATATGATACTACTTTATTAGTTTTATTTATTTATTCATTTATTTATTTTTGTGAAGTTGTGCATGTTTTGATCCGGTGTCTAAAAATAGTTTATTATTATTGTCGCTATTATGACTTTTATTACCATAACAGAGCAGTAATGTAGAAATGAGATGATTGCGTACAATATTGAAATATTAATGAGTTAATGTTTTGAACAGACTGCGCACTAGTGTAACTCCAGCCAGAGAAAATGTAATTATCTTATTTTAATAGTTTTGCGCCTTAACAGTAATTATACTCTAGTCTCTAATTAATTGCAGATTGCAGTGAGCAGTGGAAGCAGAGAGTGATGCCGTTTGCTGCCGGCAGCATTGACTCAGTGAGTGTCTGACACTACCATCTGGGGGGGAAGTGCTCATAAAGCATCAGGCTTCATCAGCTGCACCACTAACTAACCCAGAGATCACAGCAGAGAATTTGTACAAACACTGATTGCTAAAGTGACAGAGAGACTGAAAGAGGAGATAAGAGGGAGACTGCGTGAGAGCAGCATCAAGTCTTGCATAAAATTTACAGCAATATGAAGGCAGTAAATAAGAAAGATGAGGGCAAGATTGTAGCTGGAGAGGAGCCATGTTTATTGCCTAGTTTAGAGAGCATGGCAGCTTGGCTTCGACACTAATGACTGTAATTATACACACACTGATTGGGTTAGGCCGCTAATTACACACAACCATGTTTGCGTGTAAACACAGGAACACATGTTTACACAGGCGTCGCGCCAAGTGCTCAGCGCATCGCTGCCTTCTCACATTGGGTGCATAAATCTCACACAGTTGTCTCAGCAGCGGTGATGTTTCATGATCTGCTGAAGACCACATTACCACCGAGGAACAGGCTTAAATCATGTGAAGAATCAGTGGAGATGTGGCACTTTAGATTTTATGGAGTTGGCTTGTGCTTAAAGTTTATTCCTCATATTCCCCCCCCCCTCCCTTCACTGTTAGCAACAGGAAATTTGTGGAGCTCATTTGCAATTCAAAACATCAAAGAAAAATTCAGCATTTTGCCTTATTAATCTTCCTTGTATCATCATTATAGTGTGAAATTAAATGTCTGTAACGGTCAGTTGCAATTATGTTCAGTTTATGAATATCATCTACAGAAAATTAGGTTTCTATAAAAATGCTTCCACTGGCCAAACTAAATTAGTTTGCTGTTTAATAGTGATTCACATATTCACTGATTTTATTTGTTCATATCAATTTAAAACGTATATAGTATGTAGTGTTTAGTGTACTTCGTTAGTGTGTAAATTAAAGTAATTGTTGAGTGACTTAAACACCTTTCTTTAAAACAAACAAAATATAAATATGCTGTCATCGATCCTCTCTGAAAACCACTGTTCAGAGAGTAGCCTGGATTACATTTCAGCCAGTGGTGTTAACTGTCACTATTGTTCACATTGTTGTTTTTTTTATTGTGTCTGGGTTGAGGTTTACCGCATAAACTCTTAGAAAGACATGGGAGCTGAATCGTTTCACTAATAAACCTCGTAAACTTTTCAGACAAAAATGTCACTTCACATATTAGCGTCTCCCTTGAGTTGCTCCATGGTTCTTAAATGGCCAAAAGTTTGCGTATATGTGTGTGTCTCTGTCTGCTCACCCTCTATCTACGATGATGCATTTATTAAGAGTTCCAATGAGTGCGTGCGTTGTCTCAACTGAAGCAAAGCGGGAGCCTCTTCCCATCCTTTGTTCCCATAGAAAATCCCAGCCTGCTCTTTTACAAGAAAATTAACATTGAAGAGGTACAGTGGTACTTTAATAGGCTAAGAAGTCTTCAATAAAGAATTTAGAAGGTTTCTTCCGAATGCTAACTGGACAGGTTCACTGGGGCATGAAAGAAAGAGCGTAAAGCGGGGGCAGCAAGCTCCTCAGCCCATACAGAACACCATTATCCATCGTCGTTAATTTAATAGACATTCCTTAGTCAGCCCTGAGTCTGAAGATAACAGACCAAACATTTGTTTGTCATTTCCCAAACGTTTTTAATAAACAGTTAAAATCTTAAATGACTTCTTGTACTCTTAATGTTCCCTGGCTGCTGTGGTGTTCGTTTTGTTTTTTTTATTTAGTTTAATATGCACTTTCATATATAATTTAATGATTCCTGGAGCCCATTTGCTCACCCATCTTTGGGTTTAGTAATAAGTTAAAATGAAGACGGTTATAATGAAGATGATGTACGCCGACGTCGTTATGCCCCAGATTTTCAGTGACGTTTGATTGAAACTGTTTTTTTGCACAAAACTGTACACTGGAGTTTAAAAGTTTACCATGGTTGAGGCAAGTGTAATATGCTTTGCATGGTGAACTACAAATGAGCCAGGTTTTATTATTCTATTTTCTTATAGTACTGCAGGTAAAAATGTCAAAGTGAGCTTCTGATATTTATTTATGTGTGTGCATGTGGATATTGTGTTACAGCATGGAAAATCAGACTTTTGTGGCTCTGAACCTCGGCAAAATTGAGCAAATGCAGACCAGACTGCGAAGCAACCTGGAGGCCATTGCAATGCTAAATCAACAAGTAAGACACACACACACACACACACACACACACACACACACACAGACACACACGCCAGGGCCTGACAGTCCTTTTACTCGGCAGATGGAAACACACACCTGCACACTGGCCCACATGCTGTTGAGCTCACACAGAAGAGGAAGCTTTCATGCGTCCAACTTCAAACACACACGCGCACTAACGCACAGGCGCGCAGAGACATCCATTTCCTCTTCCTGCGATAAAAGTGAAAGTCGGCAACTGGGTGGGGGCGCGCGCGTGTGTGTGTGTGTGTGTCTTTGTGTGTGTATACACACTGTGTGGGGAGGGGGGGGGCAAATTGTATCGGGAAAAAGCAGTGACGTGTCTCTCCACCGGTAAATGATTTCCCTTTCATGCAACTGAGAGAAGGATGTATATCAATACAGCCGCGCTGATCTCTCCATGACAGCGTAGGGAAACGGCCCGCTGTGATAAAACAATGTGGAGGTAAAGAAACACAGAGGAATTATTCCGAGGAAACGCTGACATTTTTTTTAAAACTGTGTTGAACTTCACAAGAGTCAACAAATCACCAAAGGAGAGACGAATCAAAAGTGCTCCTCTGCGCCCTCAGTTCTCCAAAACTCCGGGGCCTGGGGAACGGCCTCACCTGACTTTTGTTAGTTTGTGGAAATGGCGCGCTGATTGACGTCATGCACACGGAAGCTGGTACTTGTTGAAGTTTTACATGCGACGTTCTGTCAGCGAAAAAGCAAAATGGCGTTGGGTGCATCCTTTTAGACGGAGGAGCGGTGGAGGAGCGGTGGAGGAGAGGAGAGCGAGAGAGATGTTGTTTAACAGGTCAGGTGTGTAATAGCACCTCTTAATCTCTAGTGTGAATCATTACACACATCGATCCAACATGGACACTCTACACACACACACACACACAAGTATAAGATCAAGAGTTGGAAAGGATATAGACAGTTGATTTTCACTTGGCTATATCCTTCACTGCCAACTGGACACAAACTGCACTCAACAGTAAAGAAGCTGAATGGACTGTTTTAGTACATGTATATATTATATATATGTGTGTGTGGGGGGGGGCAACATTTATAAACCAGAGTTTGTGTCTTGGCTTTGGTTTAATCTCACTGAAATTCCAAATTTGTTTCACACTTCACTACTTTCAGCAGACTTGCTAAACCCTGATTAATATAGCAACAAAAATGTCCTCATGTCTAATTTTATGACGTTTTATTATGTGGTGTTTAGTATTTACTATATCGTTGTACTTGGTTGATTCCCCCCGCCCTGTATTTTATCTTTTTCTTCTTTCTTTCTCGTCCCTTTTTAACTTTTTTACTTTCACAAAAGCCTTTCTAGGGATGGGTGTTGCATGTTAGCATCTGCTATTATCACTGTCTATGTATACTGTCCCTATCAAATAAACCATAATAATAATAATGATAATAAACTGCTTTTTCATTCACCCACAGGGACATACTAACACCCACTATACAGCACACACACGCTTGATTTCCCTGTGACTGTTGAGCAAATTTCATGCAAACTTTTGAAATGTCACACAAAATGAAATGCAAATTAAGTGAATATCTATTGACTACGATGAAGATCAGAGAATAAAATGAGATTCTTTCAAGACTTGATTAGCTTTAGGTAAGCTGTTAGGTTTTTTTTATTATGTCTTTCATGCGAGGATTAAAAACATCTATGAGTTGGTACGTGGAGGTGAAGATGGACAGGTTAGACATAAAACTGAGCCGAAACATTATTAAACCAATTAAAAAAAAGAAGCACTTTTGTTCATATGTGGACACTTGCTCAAAGTTTCAGTTCAGCTTTTCAAGCTCTGTAGTTTCCATAATTAAAATTAAAATTCCGAGCTATTCAGAGGAAAAAACCCGCAAACATGCTCCTGCAGCATTAACCCTCCTCGTGTCTCTGTCTGTCTTTCTATCTTTCCCCCCCCCCCCCCCCCCTTCTCCCCCACTTACACACATTCTTTTGATCCACACGCACATGCACACTAGTTCACCCGTATGTGAAGGTTGAGGAGACAAGCTGTGATTTTTTAATTTCACCCCCCCACCCACTTCCCTCCCTCCTCTGCAATTAGGAAAGCATCCAGAGCCACCAAAGACCGGGGAAATTAAACAGGTCCCTTTGAATATACAGTTAATTAGAAATGTCAGGTTCAGTTTTTTTTTTTTTTCTTTCGTTTTTTTATCAGGAGCACATTATATGATACTTGTCGTAGATAGTAAATGCGCTTTAAGGACAGTTTTCACGACTAGCTCTGTGAGGGTGAAACATCAATGCCAGCTTTTTCCTTTTTGTAGTCATTAGATGTAATGTGTCTGTATTTGTGTGTGTGTGTGTGTGTGTGTGTGTGTGTTCAAGGATGCTTTTGTGTGTTTCCCTGTCTTTCACACACACAGAAAATGCACACATGGTGAGACATGCTGATGTGATGTCATTCTTTAACCTCAGTTTTCTCTCGCACACACACACACACACTAAAAACAGGTGCAGATGTCTGCCACTGCTATTACCTGACGAGTCTCTTTGTGTCTCCGTCCTTTAAGTTCTTATTCTCTTTCCTTCCAACTAAAAATACATTATCTTTTAGTCTTTTTATCCACCTTCTATCCGTACAATTTTAGACTGGCATATTTTTGCATGCAATTACCAGGGTTTACAACAAATACAATGTGTTTTTTTTTTTGTCACTTTTTAGCTCACTTTCCTCCCCGCTTTTACGCAGCAGTCCTCGCCGAAACATAAAACACCCTCAATTTAGCTCGTCTGTAATTGTGTTTCAGGGAGCCCAATCATGTTCTGACGATGTGTGATTTGTTTTGTGTCATGGATGATTTTGTGTCAAATAGAAGTCTAATGATCGCCCAAATTGGTTGTTTTCATGTAGAAATTTACACCGTCGCATGACTCCCACTTGTGACCATTTCAAACTGTGAACTCAATACTCTCCTGAAACCGCCCCCCTTTGCAATTTTCCATTTGTATTTCTGTTTCACTGGGCATGAAAGCAACTGTGAAAGATGAATTAAGCCCATAATGGCATGTCAGCTACTTCATCAACGTGGTAGCTGTTGACTTTTGATGGTTAATATTTATTGGCACATCAAATTAAGTTTTGCAGTTTTCTTGATTTAACTAAACAAGTGTGATGTTTTAACTTCCTGGCGAATACCCCCCCCCCCCTCTTTCCTTACTGCCTGAAAACATTGCCGTTCTCTTTATCATACGTCTCTCAGTGTCTCGTTCTTGTTGTTTCCAGTTAAACGCCGTCAGCGGGGAGAATACACAGTTGCGCAGGCAGCTGGAGGTGGAGAGGTCCATGCGTAGAGGAGCGGAGCAACGGCTGCCTCCTCCTCTCAACCCCCAGCACTGCTCCTCCATCCACCTCCCCGTCTCCCTCGCTGCCCTCCCGCCTCCTCTCTCCACCTCCTTCCCTTCATCCCTCCGTCTCCCTAATCCCCTGGGTTTGGACCCAGCGAGAGGGCACACCAATGGGAGTCTCACACAAACCAAGCTGAGTAGAGCTGTGCCAGAGAAACCAGGTGAGTCCCAGGCTTTGTCTGAAGCCTTCTGGATGAAACCAGCAGCGGTGAGCTCTGTCTCCACCACTCTCGGAGACGCATGGTCTGGGAGAACAAGCGAGGATCTGACCAAATGAAGCCCCCTGAAGACTTTGACCTGTCATGACTTTTTGACCTCAGCCTTCTCACTGGGGAGTGAATTCAGCATGAGGTTAATGTCCTGCAGGTCAAAGTCAAGTCCCCCGGTGCTTTTTGCCTGAGGGGGCCTACAGAACCAGCAGATGATGGAATTTACTGAAATCGTCAAAAGTCAAGTAAAAAAAAATCACCTCTTCCGCTCTGCCATGAAGAGATTTACTCTGAGATTTATGACTAAAAGAAGCAAATGGTTTCATTCTCAAAATGTTAAAACACATCAAACAAAGGTACAGTCGTAATACTTCATCAAGTAATGACCTGGTTTTGTGACAAAACTGGAGCACTAAGCTCTTCTTTTTTTTTTTTTTTGAGACTGCACCTAATAGTGAAAACTCCAGCAGTTTTGATGAACATTTAATTTTATCAGTCGTCAAACGAACTAAACAACAAAAGGCGCTTATTCCCATGCTGATGAATGTGTCCTTGTCTTGTTTTGGATACACGAGAGACTGCACATCATCAGCATCCCCAGACGGCTCCGTGTGAATGGCTGTAACAGTCTGATTGCACTGCAGCTGTGTGCCATGTGTCCACGCGGTGAATGTGGCCCTGTGTCGTCGTATGGGAGGACTTTTTGTGTGTCCGTCTGCCTGCCCGTCTTTCTCTAAGCCCCCGTGGGGTGATTGTGTGTGATTGAGCAGTTTGGATGTTTAACGTTGTTTATGTTTTATATTTTGTTTTACTATTTAAAAAACTATTTGTTGATATTTTCCCGTTTCTTTGTTTGAGCCCCTGTGTTGTATTGGCAGGAAAATAAAAACAGATACATCTGTAAGTTGTCACACACACCCACACACACCAGTAAATATGCCAATAGTATTTTATTTTTGCCAGTTGCAGCTTTGGAGACTTTAGCGCTGCATCATTCTTAAACCTTTACATGACTGTTAAGATACACAAAGATGTGGACACAGGTAAGAAACTTACTCAGCTGCAAAACCATTAAATAAATGATCAACAATGTCGTTTTAAAGCAAGTTTAATGGAACACGCATGTACTGTGTTTATCTGCTCTTTCCATGTGTATCTTCAGGTGACTCATGCCTCTTTTTAAAGGCTTGCAATGGTTGAACAAGAGCACTGCTCATTTACGCAAACAAAGCCAAGTGAAAGAGGTATGCAAATATGTGAACTTAAACATACTCTGATAATGAGAATCCTGGGGAGAATCCACCACTGTCCCCCGCACTCTCCCCCATCTCAACCTTTATTTATTTCTATCGCTCATCAGTTCTGTATATACATAGCCGTTGTTTAGCTGTTTAGGATGTCGTACATTTTAATGATTTCCCACTGAGCTGCGTGTCCTTGTTAGCTTGGTTTTACTCATCTGCCATGTCACACTCAAAAATTCCCCTCTTTTATGTGCAAACGCACACGCGTGCACCCGCTCACACATCCACGTGCGTTTATATTCCTTCGCAAAACTCGCGCACACACACACACACACACGCACGAACACACTTGCACAAACGGCACAGTCATTAAAAATGAAACCACAGGCTTTTTGAAAACTCCCAGGACTGAGGGAAAAAGTCAGCAGCGCAGCGGTGAAAAAAGTCCCCCTGGAAACAATGAGGAGAATGATCATTTGTTGTTCTTGAAAACCCAGTGAGGTTTCACAGAGGTTAAGCTTCCCTTTGATGTGTTTTTAACTCGTTTCAGCTCTGTGGAGGGATTAGTCAGCCTCTTACACACACACACACACACACACATAAACACAAACGCACACGTTCACACACACACAAGCACATACCGACTCTTAATTTCAACACCACTTTCTCTCACAGACAGAAAGCACAGAACGGGCTCCTTCCTAACCTAATTTCAACAAATGAGTGTGTGTGTGGTACTTCACTGCTGTATGTGTGGTCCCTGGAAATGTGTGGTAAACCAGCGAAATATTGCAAGTCAGTATTTTCTTTTTATCCCAAATTAGTGTCTGGCTGTTGGTGAAGAGTGTGGGCCCTCAACCACGAGAGACGCCGAGAAAGAGAGACCGAGTATAGCTGTTGATCATCGTTACAGTGTTTACAAGGTATTATTTGATCCTTCATTTCATGATGCAAATGGGTGTGGGTGTGTGTTATCAGCTCCAGTCTGGGCCCCCCTTAGGTCTCTGTGTGGTTGCCCGTGCTAGTAATCGCATAAAAAAGTTTGCCTGTGTTTGCAATTGGTTCCTAGCGTTTGTTTTGACTAACTTAGATTAAGAGAATTGTTGAAGGTGGACCACACCGGGCCATTCACAAAGAGCTTTTGCAATAAAAATGAATCCCACCGTGAAAAGTTATTTATATACTGTTGTGAGGTCAGTTTATTTGTTTGTTGTTTTTTAAATCATAAAGAAGTCATTAGGATTGATAATGAGTTTCTTGCTTGATTTGATTTGATTTGACTCAATTTAAGAAATAAAGATACGCATACATTTATTATGTGACAATACTACTGATAAATTATAACTGCTTTGACAATTAGCTCCCTGTGTAGAAACCTGATCTAAAAGCAGTAAAAATAACTTCTTATAGTTAATATAAACCACACAGACCTGGATTATTAAAATGCACTCTTATTTCAATAATGTGAGCCATATTTTTTTTTAAATAACAATCGGTCATATTAATTCGTGACAACGTGCATGTCTGGAAATACCTGGAAAAGTCCTTGTGTCTTTGTGAAAAATAATTTAGCTGTGAACAGCACGGCATTGTTGCCAGTGTTGAAATAAAATAACTTTTAGTGGAAGAGGCATTTCTGTCACACCACACACAGAAAAATGACAGAGCAGCAAGAGAGGGTGAGAAAGAAAGAAAACTGACAGGAGTGCTGGCAACGTGTCTCCTGCAAAAGTGAGGTCACTCAGAAAAGAGGAAAGGAGAGAAAGGGAAGGAAAGCAGCCATTCACACAATGTTTCACTTTTTCAAAGGTTTTTTTCTGTTATGTGGTTACTTTTTATAGACCGTGCACCCGCAGTACAGCAAAATGCTGTTTGCTTGGGCCAGTTGAATCTAAGCTGTAGCATAGATTCAGCACAAGCACAGTTCTCCATACGTTTCTCTCTTTAGTTTTGTCACACATTAAGAAACTTTCAGCAGCTTCATATTGAAACGCCACAGTGAGTCATCACATTCATATTGGATTCATTGAATTTGAAAGAATAATATTTACATAAACATCCCAGTTCTGCCACATACTGTGCATAATAATCCAAAAATGCATAAAGATCTACACAAAACCCATTAGGTGATAACCAATCCTACTTTTAAACTGTAGGTAGAATTAGATCAAGACAGTTCAAGTGTTTAACAATAGATGTTATGTGGTCTTATTTGGTGCATAATATCTCACACTGGAGTCCAAGTACAACTCTGAATAGCTGAGAGAATGAGAATACAGTGGCTCTTCATTAAGCTGTCTGGCTGACTGAACTTTGTTGTTGGCAGAATAATGATTTTCTCTTCATTGAGTTCATCATTTTTCTTAATATTTGGCCAAATGGCAATGCAGACAGTGGTTGAGAGATGGGGAAAGGAAGGAGGTACGGATAGAAAGCACTGTCTGCACAGCACCCAGAAGAACTGGATAGAAAACGGTTTGAAATAAAACGCTCGACTGAGCTTAAAGCTGTAGTAGACGAGTTGTTAGAACTGATTGTAATGGAGACGGAAAAATGACACATCTGCATTTTTGTGGTACCTTATAAGTCTTCCCTTCCAAAACAATTAAGAGAATAGCATAGTGTTGTGTTCACACAGTGGTTCGTGTTATGACAGGGAAAGTATTTGTTTCCTTACCGGTATCAACTAGTGCTGCATTTATACTGCAATGGAACTGGGACAGGAAAGTCCTCCATGGCCTCCTAAACTATTAAGTTAGTGCGTCACCACCACAGAAAACCCGCAGCACTAAGTCTACGCTCGTCATAGAACAAAAAAATGGAATAAATAAAGTCTATAAAGGTTTATCTGTATGCTGTTAACATGGTTACCTGTTCTTAGACTTTAAACTTGCTCACACCTATAAACCCTGCTGTAACCTCTGGTTGTAGTTTAGTCCTAATAATTTGTAAATAACAATGGAAGTTAGTGGGAATTTTAAAATACTGTTGGCTCTTTTTTTAATCTCTATCTTGCTTATTTTTACTCTTACTGTCTCTTTCCAATTGCTTTGTACGGAGCCCCAGACATTGCATTTCATTATATTTATATCATTCCCATGAGTGCTGCGTTAGCAAAAAGGGGCGCAAGAGGGCGCACTATTATACTTTATACTTTCTTTATACTAAATATAAAGTGTGCACAAATGAATATTTGGTGGCCAACAAAATATGACCGATCCGTTCTTTTCCCCCCATGTCATGGCTGGGGCTCCATAGCTTTGTCTTCATAAATGGACAGGGTCACAAAAAAAGCAATCCTCCCCCATTTTACAAGAACAATCAATACTTCTTTGGAATATATATATAGATATTTCGTGAAACGGTCCCATTGAAATACCTGAAAATAAGCCATTAATACAGCATCATACAATACTAGCAACTCTCTTTAGTGAATATCATTTGTCTCTGTATAAAGGAACTATATACCTCATCCTCAGAGTGTATTATAATGCCTGAGAGTGAGGTTTAGGACAAAATAGGCGACATATGACAGATCTCTGTATTTGTTTTGCCGTCTCCTAATGGGAAGTTGACCATCAGGCCAATGTCTCAAAAAGTTGTGTTCCCTCAAGGAGTAAAGCTAGAGGTAAAAGGGAGTGGGGAAAAAAATGTACAGTTTAAGAAAGTAGGAAGCCCAGGGGGAAGAAGAGATTACCAGACAATCTGAGGAAGAGGAAAAGAGAAGTTGTAATGGTAGAGTTGAGGCCTACAGGGAAAGAGGAAAGGACTTGGTAAAGGAGGGATACACGGGGAAGAGACTGAGAGAACGTTGTTGGGTATTTAGGGAATACTTTTCGAAATGAAGGGGAAATAGCAAAGTGATGAACAGATGCAGAGTGAAACCAAAAGAAAATGACAGGAAGGAGTGTGCAGTGTGTGTGATTCAGAGCGGTTAAGGATGAGAGAAAGGAGGAGGAAGAGAGTGATGGGACATTTAGGGAAAGGTAGTGAGATAAAAAGAGGAGGGGGAAAAAGTGAAAGGTGAGAGATGCCTGAGACGGAAAGAGTGAGCAATGGAGGAATGAGGCAGACGCTGGAGATTCAGCAAAGGTAGAGATGGGAAAAGAGCAGAATGAGAGAAAGAAAGAATGAGAGAGTAGTGGGAGATTTAGGGTATATGTGGAAGAGAGAGTGCCAAAGAGAAGCATATTGTCCTTATCGGCCTGCTCCAGAAAGCCTGCTCCCTAATGGGGCCAGTGTGAAGGGGAAATGAGGACTAGGCCTGATGCTACGTGATTAGCCATTGACTCAAATACACATCAAAGGTATGAAGGGAGGGGAAGGAGTGCAAGGTGCATGCGCGTATGTGTGTGTGTGTGTGTGTGTGTGTGTGCGCGCGCTCGTGGGCAGAAGATGAGTCACCTTCACCTCCTTCAGTGGGACCACGAATGAAAATCACTCTCACTTTCCCCACACACACACATATATATACACCGACACATGGCCATTTTCTTCAACCTTGAAAGGGAAAGCTTCTCTGAATAAGGTGATCCTCTGAATGGGGGTACGGGGGAGACAGAGGGGAGGGGAGGGGAGAGGAGGAGTGGTAACTAGACAAAAAGGCGGTGGTAGGCGTGGATACGGTGGAAAGGGGAGGGAGCAGGGGCGAGGAAGAAAAAGGAAGGGAGACATCAAAAAGAGTCATCATGTTCCATATTAGTCAAATAATGAAATTTGCCTTTTAGCTAATGACATCTGGAGACAGCTCTGTTAGTTTTCACCCAAATTACAGCAGGCCAGACTGTGTCTTCTGCTTAATACCTCGGTACAAAGCCGTCCACACACACACACACACACACAACTATGTGCGGACACACAAAAAAACCACACACACATCCAGAGCGATCAGTGGCACAGCAGTGACCGTTTGGTGTTTGAAATTCAGCACTCTCTGAGACCTATATCCCCTTTCTATTCTGCACCCTGAATTCATTACTGTCACACACACTCACACATCTATAATCATATTCATCGTACTCACAGGAGACTCCCCTCCATCTTTGCCTAAATTTCTATCCAAGGTAGCCCCAATATGGCTGCTGATGACCTTCATTAGTCTCCCCATTTCTTTCTCCTCCACAGCCTCCCCACTGCATTCATTCCTCATCCCTCTCACACCGTGTTTGTTCACAGATGCGCCATCTTTCTCCATTTTGTTCTCTTATTTCCAGACAAATTCAAACGTACATATATTTGTGTGCACTTCTCTTTGCCTCTCCTTCTGTTTCTCCCTCTTCTCTTCTCTTCTCTTCTCTTCTCTTCTTGTCTTATCTGTCACTCTCTTCTCATTGCTCCCCTCTCTGTTTCATTAGCATACAGAGTAAGAAGATGGCGCTGGGGGTAATCTGTGCGAGTCGCCGGTGACAAAATGGAGGGCGTCATCAGAGGTCGCGGTGCTGTCATCAAGCGCCAAACCTCCACTGATGTCTGCCTGTCACACGCTCGCGCTCATGCATGCGCCGCACACATTTGCCGAGCGCGGGGAGGGCGGGGAGGGCGGGGGGGGTGCGGAAGAAGGAAACATGTATCCTTAATCAGGTGTGACACATCACAGCGTAAATGCTGCAATCTCACCTGACAGCCATGTACACACGCGCTGTGTTTTGCGACGTGGACCACAGCGACGGAAACGGACATTGACAGGTATCTGAGTATATTCTGAGATACACTTAACAGCGGCTTTAATGAAAACAGTCAGTTATTTTGTTCTTGGTGCGTTGAATTCACCGGGGCTTTAGCGGATGTGGCTGCGGCAGCTGTTCACACTGAGACTTTGATGACTCTCGTACCTCACCCAGACTGTCAGGAAGTTTGTTTTTCATCTCTATGTGGCACTGATAATCAGTTGAGTAGACTTTTGATTAAAAAATAAAATAAAAATAAGCCTCTAATCATTTCACTGACATCGTTTGCGGAGAAATTTTTACAATCCTCTCAGAACAACAATTTAAAAATCAGTGCTGTCCCTGCCACAAAACAGGATTTCAGGCCCTTAGTAATGTAAGATGTAGGTAAAATGACAGTTTTTATACACAATGCATTACATTATTGTCAGTAGATCATTTGCTGAATGTTTTTAAATGTCACAATAGCATGAAATTGCACTCAATGACACAGAAACATTATGTTTAGCAAAGATAACGTAAGAAACTATGTAACTTTTGCACAATGGCATCTATTGTGTCCACAAATGACAGCAAATCCTCTCTTTGCTGCAAGACACAAGAAATGTGTGTGATAGGTCTATTTTTTGGCTCCATTCAGTTCATGTATGTCAGGACAGTGTAGCAATGAGCCTATACCGAGTAAACTAAATGGAACTCAGCCATCATTTCTTTCATTCCTTTTTACACGTGCGCTCTTCCTACCACGACCTGTCAAATTGTCTGCCATAAGAACTCAGTGAAACAACAGTTAAACAAGAAGAGACCGCTTTGAGTTTCAACTCTTGGAAAATGTGCCATATGATTTTTAGGCAAAAAATAATTGACAACTGACAGCCAGAGCGACGCTACAAGGTAACTGTACCTTCACGACGGATCATTTTTAAATGATCAAAGCCATCAGAACATTAAAGAAAGTCTAGAAGTAGCGTGATTCACCTCTGTGCCCTTCACGGAAAACTGTCGTTTACAAATCCTGTCTTTCTCTTTTCCTCTTCATCAAGGTAAAAAACTGCAAAGACAGCGTAGCGCAACCGCACTCGTGCTTTTCTGTTGATCACTTGGTGACCTCCCTCTCTGTTCTTGATTAGAATTTGTGCACTTACTAATATCTTTGCTTGCTTGACACGCAAAAATGTGTCTCAAAGCAAATCCTGGGCTTGAAAAATAGAGGGGGGGGCGTGCGTAAAGAGGATGGTAGATAAGACAGGAAAGAGTAAAAGAGAGGGATGTCGTAAAGATGGGAACGAGTGGAGGAAAGAATTGCAGAGAGAGAGACAAACAGTGAAATATGGTTTCCCAGGAGGCAGCGTTAAGTTGTGTTGGTGTGTGAGCTTGTCATTAATAGTGTCCCTGTCATGGTTATGAGAGCTGGGAATACTTTGGTGCTAATAGACAGATTATGGAAAGAAACGAAGCATGTCCTGAAATCCTCTTAGCAAGACTTCACCTTCTTATTTATTTATTTCTGACTATCATCTTCTCTTTCTTTCTCTCAATGTCGGTGGCCTTGGCATTGTCTCATTGAACGTGTTTCATGTTTTGTCTGACACTTGGCAAGTAGCGTTGTGTGTGTCTCTCTCTCTCTCCCTCCCTCCATCTCTCTCTCTCTCCCTCTCTCTCCCTCCATGTGTCACTGTCTATCTTTTTTTGTCTCACACGTTTTGAAAAGGCACTTTATTTATTGTCCCAGGGGAGCGCTACATTATGCATTAACCTGTTCAATTATGCATTCATTTATGCAGCCGTTGCCTTATGTAAATGCACTTTATGATTAAACAAATTGTTTTGCTGTTTGGCTGTGTGTTCCCCACATTGAGTGTTTGCCAGTGACATCATTCAGCGGCAGCAAGAGATTCCAGTGCCTGTGGTGTGTACATATGTGTGTGTGTGTGTGTGTGTGACTCCCATTTGTGCCCTATTAAACTGGTGTAGGAGCAATGGGGATTGTAAGAGCACTCTGTGGGCTTTCCTAAAGTGATACTAAACAGGGGAAAGCAATGGCTTCCTCACCCACTTCCTTCTGCGAAACTTAATCCAGAAGGCCAGAGAACAGGCCGAGTGATGAAAGAAGGTCCTTTTGGGTGAAGCCCAGTCATTCAGTGGGACATGGTTTTGGTTTTCCACACTGCCCATTGCTGTTAAAACCAAAATATAAAGCAGACATGTAGGTATTTGCATTAAAAAAACATTGATTAGTGAATGTTATTGTTTTGGTAACACACAAAATAGTAATTCTATTCCCATTGTTGCTACGAAGCTGGGAATTTAATTTGAAATAAGACGTATGGTATTGCTGTAATATTTTACTCCACTCTGAAGTGTAACTGTTTCTTTAAAATCTTTCTTTTCTTAAACTCCGCCACCTTTTTTTTTGTTGTTGCATGTATTAAAGAGGAAACAGTGTAGAAATAAACGTGATAAGAGGGGAGAGACGTGGGTGTGAAATGTAACAAAAACCCTCCAGAGGAATTTGGAGTACCTTTTTTTTATATGTTCTTTTCCTCCAGTGGTCCTATCAAAGGAGAAGTCCATGTATATAACAAATTCAAATAGCATAATATAAAGTGTTTATAACAGATAAGAGGTTCTATGAAAGCAAGGAGAACTTGTAAGTGTGCTCAGATTAAACATGTAAGGATAAGGGGCTTCTTATCCGCTCCACATACAGCACATTTGTCACTTTTAAGAGCAAATATCATGTTAAATCTTTTTAAAACACAACCTTGTTCCTATAGGATGAGTCCTTCATGTATTTTACACGATATCGTGAGGATTCCTTAACCTTTAATCGTAGCGTCATACTATAAATACATGCATATACAAACATATGAGCAGAATCACATCTTTTACTTTTCTTGGCTCCACAGTGAAATCAGTCCAGACAGCACAGCACAGCCAGTTGTTGCACTTCTATGAGCTCATATTAGTGGACCTGTGCCAAATAGCAAACCTGGTGCATGACTGTGATATCACAGTGTCAACAATATGCACTTTTATACAACAGCTCATTTTAAGACAAATACCCTTAATAGGCAGCGTGGCGACGTCAGCAGAAGCCTTGGAGGTCTGGTATTGACTGAGGACTCAGAGAGTTGCTGGAGACGTTTTAATCACAGCTATATATAGTCTTTTCCTCTATCTGACAAGAGAAATGAGCAGCCATTTAAGACAGATGAACTGTGTCTCGATGGTGGCTAGACTTATCTAAACCGCAGCCACACCTTTGATCTACTTCTGAATCTCCCACTGCTTTCCATCTGATACCAGCTATCTGATTTGCCCATGCCTGTGAGGAATGAGAAATTTTAGAGGCGAAAAGATGAATGGAATATGCATTTAGACACCTTGACTATGCAGTCACTCTATTTTTCAGCCTTGCCTTGCCTTGCCCCCCCCCCCCCCCTTCATGCAGCCACTATAATGTGGCCGCCTTTCCTCAATCATGTGGCTGTAGGGCTGTGACTGCGCCTCCGCCGCCACCTTTTCTTCCTCTTCTGCTCTCTTCACCTCCATCTCTCTCCTCCTCTCCGCCCCGCTCTCACTCCATCTCTTCATCTCTTCTGGGTTGTGAGTGAGTGATGGAGTTTTAGTGGACCCTGCGAGCGGTCCTGTGGTTTCTCAGTGCCACACATCAGAGGCAGAGCATTAGCTCTCTGTATGCTTCAGGAGTTTGGCTTGGCAGA
Source organism: Solea solea (assembly GCF_958295425.1). Lineage (NCBI taxonomy): Eukaryota > Metazoa > Chordata > Actinopteri > Pleuronectiformes > Soleidae > Solea > Solea solea. The sequence goes on along the minus strand of NC_081134.1, from coordinate 40,103,940 downwards.
ACACCAGGCCCTAACTACCTCCTCTCCAGCGCTCGCTGCAGCCGGCGCAGGCCAGACAAACTACCTGAGCCTCATTCATAATATACATGAAATGATGGCGGCGTCCCACTGTTTATATTTATATTCATTAACCTTTACAAAGACATATGTGTGTTTTTATTGCATTAGTTCACTGAGTGTATTCTGACACAGAATGAGTTAAAGCAAGTTTATATTGGCTGTTTTGAAGGAAAGTGGGTCCCTATCTGCATAATATACAGTAAATCTTCATTATCCAAACCTCAGGAAGCCCTTACAGACCGAATGGTTGAAGGAACAACATTAATGAAGAGAATGTGCACTGCAATTCAAAGTTATAGTCTGGTAATTTTGTACATTAATAATGAAGCTACCTGGGATTTTGCATCTTGGAGCAATAAAATTATGTTAGCTTGATAAAAAAAACTAGTCCTGGTGGAGATAGTAGACAAAAGAATGGATGAAAAGTTTAAAGGGAAGGGTAGAGTAAGTGTTGCCATTGGATTTATGGACTTGTACATACTGTACGTATACACTGGTGTGCAGTTAATTGTGTGTGTGTGTGCGATGTACTTTGATTTATACTTTAACTGTAATTAAAGACAGATGAATATCGGTAATCTGGTTTTTAAAACTCAGCATGGCCGTGGTGCTCGCACACGCGTTGGATAGACGCAAACATAAGCATTCATTTATTATTAACCACACATTAGCGAGCGCGCTGTATGCGGTCAAAACTGCAGCTGCATGAGTTCTGACATCGACTCTGATTGCAGCCATTTTAGAAACCCGCCGTTATCATATGGGTTTTGTAGAAAAAGCGTGTAACGTCTGTCACCGTGGACAAGAGGACATTTACTCTCACCCCGGGAGCCTGTGTCACTAAAACAAACTGGAAGCCTTCTCAGCTGGGGACCCACATGAAATGAGTCCCTGACATTTTTTTTTTGACCTGAGACATATTTTTGAAAAGGGGAGGGGAAAAAAAAACGGCTTCATTGTGACTGACGGTCTGATGGAAGTGGGAGTGCGGCAAGAGTCACTTCGGTCGACAGATAGCCTCGGGCTGTGTCACACACCGTCTGCACTGACACCGCGTCAGCCCGCAGTGCGTGCACACGCGCGTGCATGATTCCGCTGATGCACGTCACATATACATACTCATCAGCACAATACACGTCATTAAAACTTGATTTTAATTTGCTGTTTTATTAAATAGTTAATGTTGGGAGTGCGACGGTGGCATAATTTATTGCTTTTCTAATGAAGGACAGGGAAATATTCATATTCTCCACATCACGTTTGCAGCTAATTCCTGGACATAACGCTCTCTGGTGATGTAGCAACAGAATAATTTATCAAAACAAATGCTACATTTTATGCTGTCCCTCAATTGAATGTGACCAGCACTATAAGATGCAATACATGGCCGTGCAATATGCATGAAATTATGCTAATGTTCTTGCATTCATATAGATCTAGATGTGGTCATATGTGTAATTGTATTACTTAAATGTGACAATAATAGACTGACATTGGGTGGTTCTAGAATATATTGATATATAAAAGCAGCCTTAGAACCGTGGCCTTTGCGTGAATACACTTAATATGCAATAAAAAAGAAAGACGAGAATAAAAGACGCATTCACATTGAAATGGCGTCATTACATTACTGAATTATACATATATGTTAGTGTGTAGTTTAAGACGGAAACTGAGCATTAGGACCCCTTTAAAATTAACTTGATGGACATATTTTGAATACGTCTTTATGATTCATTTGTTTGAAATCATGCATTTCCACATGCAGTGGTTTATGTGAGCTGATCTGAATGTTTAGTTTATTCAATCACCCCAGCACAGGGCTGGTTTCACATTACTTGATATTGATCATTAGTCGGAAATGTCCTGTAATTAAAGATTTAAAGTTTAGCTCCTTGTGAAAGTGGAAACCTGTTACTTGTGGTTTCAAAATTCTTATGTACACAGAAGAAGAAATGCTACAAATCTGAGGCTAATCCAGCATTTTTTTGCAAAGCTAATTTAAATATTTATATTCACTCAAATGAATATTAAGGCGTTTTTGTTTAATATAATACCAGAACAAGTTGCTACTCTCCTAGATGTTTTGCAGTACACACACACACCACAGCCTCCAGCCACATCCAGTGTATACATTACAAACACTCAGTATACCACTGACACCTCAGCAGTGACGTGCTTGGATATATATCCGTGATAATGGTTACTACTCTGACGATCAGAGCTATTTACTTTAAATGGGTCATTATGATTGGAAGAGTCTACCTTATGATGGTGATGAGGGCTGTGACAGATATATAGTCAGGCAGGAATAGGTGGCGATGATGAGCCGCACAAGTGCGTTACGACTATTCTACGCTTCCAGCAGTCAGTCCTTGTGTCTCTCTCTACGCCTCGTCGTCACTTCACCTCTTTGTCCTCTGGTTCACTTTTCAAATCACAAGTCAGGAGGAGTCAAGTACTGCCATTCCACCACACAACAGCAACGCTCGGAATGCTTAAAGAAGAGCGTGGAAATGTATTAGTTACACAGAGGCTGTGCTGTGTTTTTTTTTTTTTTATTGAATGATGAAGAATTTATGATAACAATTTGATCTGGTGTATCACCTTCAGCTCGGCAACTGTTTTGCATGCTTAAGATATAGTGTCGCACTTGGGTGTCTGCCTCTTCAGGGAGTTGGCAGGGAGCAAAGCACGCTGTGTGATGCTCCACTCATCTCAATCACAGCTTTGAGTCTTCAAAGAAAATGACTCAAATTCATATTTGACACGGTAATAAAAAAAACTACTTAAAACTGTAAAGTCTCTTCACATTCCCCCATTTTCATAAGTCCATGTTTATCTCCCCGTTTTAATTAGTAAGTGGCTTTAATTTCTGCTTTTGCTTTTATCGCGTATCATTTACAAGCACACGGCTGATCATGTTCATATTACCAAATTATGGAATACATTCCCTGGGTTAATTAGGTTGTTCTTTTTAATTAGAATGTAATTGTGCGAATTGGTGCCTTTTCAAGGGGAAATGCAGGCCATCAGACATTACAGGCGGTTTCAGACTGTCAACGTGGCTGAGACTGTAGGCAACAGTGCCCTCTAGATGTTAAAGTAGGTACTACATGATTCATTCTCTGTGCTGAAACTGGCCTTTCTTCACTTTGAACAAGTATTTGCTGCATTTGTATCATAGTCATGTGTTTTGGTCGTTGTTTTTTTTTGTTGCGAAGATCCATAATAATCAGTTTATCCAATAAAATTGAATCAAAGTGAATCAAGCATGAGAGGATTGTCATTTCCTTTCATTTAACACTAAGGTGATGTTCTTGGTAACGTTAATAACAGACACAAATCTTCAGTTATTGTTACACGTGCTGCCTTTTTAGGGCGATTCAACTGAAATAATCATGTTTTAGTAATAATAAATAATACCTTTCAGGATGGGGGGGAAAAAAAATTGAGCCTCACTAAAGCACAGTCAGTCACATGTTTCAAACACACTTGTACACTCACAACTTGACTCTCCCTGTAAGATGTCCATGTAAACATTTGGAGTTCATTCAGTCCGCACACAACAACAACGTGGAGCTCTGAATGCATGCGGCTACAATCCTGTCCCCTTTCAGAAATGTAAACCACTTAGTTGTGCGTTGTATTTGCTCAATATGTAATCACATACATTATTCCGCACAGCATGCTGTGTATTTCATTGTGCAGGGCAAGCCTTGAGCTTGAGCAGTGAAGGGAAATATATAACTATTAGATGAATAGATACATTTTATTAGTTTGTTTATGTGTGTGTGTGTGTGTGTGTGTGTTTGTTTTAAATACCAAGCATTCAGTGCAGTGTTTAGTGGTGATGGGGCTGTGCTGGGGGCTCATGATCCCAGTATTTCTAACAATCCTGGCTACAGCTCTTGAGTTAAAGCACGTATGGGGGCGAGGTCTTACTGGTATAGATGTACATGTGGACATTGTGTGTCTTTGTCTGTCCACTGTACTCACCTGTATGTGTGTTCACCTTCAACTTCCACATATCGCCCGCCAACTTAACCATTCAGTGCAGCCCCCACTCCCTCCAGCACACCCACCCACAAACTGCAAACATAGCAGGCCACAGGTAAACAGCACTATCTCTAGGCCAATCCTTCACATGAGGTGAGGCAATTACAAACTGCTTTTCACCCCCGTGTACCACCAACACACACACACATGCACAGCGGAGACACACCCCTCGGTCTTGAATCACCCTGCACACTTTCTCACTATTTCATCTCTCTCATTCCCTCTCCCTCCCTCTCTGCATGTCATTCTCTGTCACTCGCCTCGTGCAAAATTGCACTGAGGCGAGCTGCCACAGTATTGAGGAATAGTGTCATATACTGGCAATTTCCTCCCTAGGTGTCAGGCATACTTTACCTTAATATGTCTGCAGCGACTCTTAATAAAACAGTCTTGTCTATATACATATCTCTACCGCAGCCTGGCCTGTGCCACACTGCACACGGCACTCAATAGCATGCTGTTAAATATTTACCTCCGCTGAATGTCAGTGGAGGAGGAGTATGAGGAGAGGGGACAGAGGGGGGGAAATGGAAAAATGTGTCCCTGGTTGGTGTTTTAGCTGTCTGGATTTGTTGCAAGGCAGTCTGGGAGAAATTCCATATCAGCCAGCAGAATGTTTTAGGATATCTTGATGCCATATCAATGTAGTCTGCTTGCTTGACTGGGAAAAAAAGAAATGGTGGAGATTTTGAAATGGAAAATATTGTGACTCAGGTAGAAAGAGGAAGTATTTGGATGCAGTGAAATTCCCTGCATATTTCTGCCTTGTGTTCATGATCTGCACACCTCATGCATTGTGTCTCGCCTCAATGTACTGAGAATTGACAAGATTTTGACTCAGAAATGAGCAGCCGGTCCCCCCGTAGAGAGCCTGGGAAAACTTATCAACGCTAACCAGGAAAGACTAGAAAGAATGTGGGTTGGGATCGAGCCATGTATCGCATGATTTCACTGCTTCTCACGCTTCCTCTTGCAGATGTTTTGTTGTCACTTCTTTCATCCAGATATACCCTGAGCTGTTTTTTTTCCTTTTGTGGCAGGTAAGAATCATCTGGAGAGTGAAAGTGAAACATGTTCAGCACTTTACTGCGATGAGGTACAAAAATAGACGTTTGACCTTAATTTCCAAGGTAGTGGCAGACATGTTGGATGTCAGCGATCTCTCGGTGTATGGCTTGTTTTAGCTCGACTCTGGCTTTCTTCAGCGCTGTCACATGTAAAGAAGTGATAAAAACATAATATACAACATGTCTCGCATTCGCTGACATAAAACAGAAAGTGCTGGGTATGTGTCGTAGCCTTCAGAGCCACTGAAGTAATCCTGCTGTACATATAATATTTACTAATACTGCGAATTATCTGTCCGTTCCGAATTTGAACTGAAACTCCACCGTCCAAACCCCACAAAGTTTATCATTTAGCAGCAGTGCTCATTTGAGGGAAAGTTTCCAAAAAAGTATTTCCTGGATCTTCACCGTGTGGCAGGTGATCCCGATAATAATCATGAGCTTGAAGGAAGGAAAGCTAACATCTCCTTTAAGTGCAGATTCTCCAACTCTGACTTAGAGGCAGAAATACCCGCAGCGAGGGGGAAACAGGGGGAAAAAAGGAAGGAAAAACGGCGGCTGGGTTTTTTAATGACTTTCTGCACATTAGAATAATCTGTCATTTCAATTAGCGGGATTGTCATCTGTGAGATGTCTCCTGCTGCACCCACACATAGGCACACCCACACACACACACTCTCATACTACTCATACCTATACCTTGAGGTTGTCATCTGTACCCCTCATGGGAGTGAAGCAAGGGTGTCAAAGCAATCCCCCCCCTCCACCACCGCCCCCGCCAAGATACACGCACACACATCATCACCAACACCACCACCACCACCGCAACTACACACATCATCCCTTAAAAACAAAGCGAGGTTTCAAGGGAAATTGCTTGACAGCAGCTTAAAAGCCAGTCAGGAATAACTTATCAGGCGAGGGCTGCCATCGTGCCTCGCGGGGTCATTTCATTACGATTACCTTACCCTCCTTAACTCAAAGAGAGTGAAGAGAGAGAATGAGTAAGGGGGGGAGGGAGGAGGGAGGATGGGGGGGGGTGTGGGTAGTAGTGGTGATGGTGATGGCAGGGAGGGGGTAAACTCTTCAAGAAAGATAGATAGAAAGGAAGTCGAAGTTTCAGGAAGTGCTTAACTTTTACTTTTCTTCTCTCTGAGTCTCTGGTTTTTAAAGTTGTCTCGGTAATGAGCTTACATCTTCTTTTTTTCCCTGCTTCCCATCATATACAGTATATGTCATCTGCTGTTTCCTCTCTCTCTCTCCTGCAGGTATTATGGGATGTTTCAAGCCGTTGGAAATAAAAAAAAATAAATAAAAGGGGGAAAAAGAAGGTGAGAGTTTATTTGCTTTTTAATATCGTCACTGGTTTTTAAGGTCCACGTTGATACGCAGTGGAGTGTATGTGACCCAGGACCTTATTTCCCCAAGGGGCTTTTGCTGCCATCAGTACAGCGTCTGCACCAACTCAGTGATTCAGGCTGTGAGGAGCTTGTCTTCATGTCCAGTCCAGTAACTTCATTAAACTTTTTTCTTTTTATTGGGGTTTTCTTGGTCCACTTTTAAGCTCTTATTATTTCTATCTAATTATGTTTTCTAGGGTGAAAAAGCGTGTATTTCTGTTTTCTCTCTCTCTTTCTCTCATTTTTTCTGCTGTTGTACCTCAAGGCAATTAAGTGGCTTCCAGAAAATAAGGCAGTATGGCATGTAGGGATGATGTTATGATTGCTAATTATGCTCTGATGTGGCCCTGAGAAATGCTCTGCGCTCTGGCTTTTGTCCGGCCAGCTTTGCCAGGCCCAGATAATATTTATGAAATGTAGACATTCTTGGGGCTAAAGCAGAGTCTTTATAATGGGAGACAGATGGGGTCTGCTTCGGATTAAGAACATCGACTCCACTATCTGTGGGAACACCTTCCCTCCCCGTGTGTGTGTGTGCACGCGCTTAAATGTGTGCGCATGTTTGCTGCAGCACATTTGCAGCTGCGCTTACGTGTGCGCTTAAGTGCTCGCTCATGTGTGAACGTGTGCGCGTATGTAAACGCAATTGTCTTTGACAGCTGCAGCGTAGTTATTTTTTAATGCATTTCTGAGTTATGATAACCATCGCACAGTCTGCTCCCTCCAATGGCTTATGTATCTGACAGTGGAAATGGGAATAATTGTACAAAAACGCTTCTCGGTAACAACAAAAAATCCCTTGCAATTACATAGCTGGAGTTCATTCGCCAGAACTTTGTTATTGCCAACAACCAAAGCTATGTTTCCGACTAAATGTTTCTCCAGGTCTGATTCATCGGAATCAGCGAAACCTCCAATACCTCGTTAAGTTGAAGAGCTATGCAATATGAGAGCCAATTGCAGATACTATTCAGGTGAAAACTCCGCTATATGTGCTTTCGTGAATTGTTTACACTGCTCACATGCCCTCCTAATGACATCAAACTCGCATGCTAATGATAGCACGATAATACTGCGGAGAGTGAAAATGTGCCACTATCTGTCCATCATTTGCAGATATTGAGATTTAATTATGTCGATGTGATTCCCAGGAATGGCGAGGGCAAAGTAAAGGCGTCGTTTTATGTTGTTATGAACTCTATTATGTTCATTAGATTCCAGAGTAACCATAAAAGCAGATGAAGTGTCAGGATTCATATAGGTGGTTTTGGCCGGCGCTCATGGTAATGACACCAGGATATTGGCTGCATGACTGCCTATTGCTCTTTCTCCATCTTTATCTCGCCGCTTTCTAACCCACATCGCACCCAACGCCTCCTGATATCACCTTTGCCTCTCTGTCTTTTTCTCTTTGTACCAGTCCTTCTCTCAAACAGTTCCCCTCCCTCCGGAGTTGTGGTTGACAGGATAAAAAACATGTTTCAATAAGACAGTCCGGGAAGGGAAGGATTGATAGTGAGACAAAGGAAGGCTTTACTTCATATATATGAATACCTGTGTGTATGTGCGCGCGCTTACAGTATGTGTGGCTGTAAGTGCTCTTACATGCATGTGCTGCCGTCTGATGTGTACACGCGGGTCTTTCAGCAAGAAGAGGCAGAAAATGGAGTGAAACTTGGATGATTGCATTACCATTGAACCAGGCTCAGTTTCAACCAGCGAAACACTGCTTCCATGAAATATGTTGCCTGAAATGCATGAAGACATCAACACGCAGCTCCTAAGCAAAAAGAAAATCAATGTTTTCGCAACAGTTTCTTTTTTCACGTTTGAACTATTTTTCTTACACTCTAAAATCATAAAAAAAAAATAAAAAAACACGTTAAAGTGCCTCAGAACATTTAAATAAAACTCAACTTTCTTTTGCAGGTTGAATGACATGAAGTAGACATGAGAGGCAAGTCTATTTTTTTCCGTATATTAATTCTCATACTGCTAAATTGAGCAGATGGAAATTAAGTGATTCTACTGAGGCCACATTAGTCCCATTTGGGTAAATGTCATTGAAAAGATAGTGAAGGGAGCTAAGTCGAATGACACTTTCAGCTCAATGAATTAGGCACAGTTGGGGATTAGCCCACAATGGAGGTCAATTGATTAACAGTGTTAAATAGAGTGTTTAAGGATGAAGTTTGAATAAAGCAAAAGGGAAGAGGAAAAAGAAGAAGAAGAAGAACAGGTCAGACAAAAGGCTTTGTTTTTGTTTTGGTGTCATCTGTCACAGGTCCCGTTTGCGTAATTGTATTTTTCAAACTCCGATGTCCTCTCTCATGTTGAGATTTAGTCCCTGGAATATCAAAGTCTTGCATCGTCCTCCTTTCACCCTTCCCTCCCAGTCTCCCACCCTTCCCCTCTTCCACCGCGGGTTTCCTGTCATATCCCATCTTTTGTCGTTTTGCTTGGTTTCATCCCGTAACAATGGCGGTGAAAATTACATTTTAGCCAGAACGTTTTGTGTTGCTGCAAAAAAGCAAAAAAGAAAAAAAAGGAAAGCGCCTGCCGGTGTTATCCTTTTTTGTTTTGTTTTTTGTAGCGGCGAAAACATCAGGCTGCATTTGCTGCACTTCACGTATGTAAATCAGAACGGTGATGCGCACACTTTGTGAGGCCGGCTAGACGATGTGTTTAGACTGCTTAGAGAGACTGATACAATGTAAGCTCTCTGTGTGTGTCTGTGTTGAGTGTGTGGTTTTCACTGTGCATGACTGACTGAGTGTCTGTGTGTGTGTGTGTGTGTGTTTTTATACCCTTTAGTGACAACCTCAACATAATCTGAGCTTGCTCTACAGGCAGGGTGGGATGATACTTCAAAGTAAGTACCTGCTAACAGACATTAGTCCATGTAAACAGGGCATGCTCTATCTAAGCTGGGTGTGTAGCACCATGTCACAGTGTGTGTTTGTGTGTTTGCACATACAGTATATCTTGTTTATGTGTGCGTGTGTGTAGGTGGAATGGCATATTAATGTAATTATACACTGTTGTGTGCTGTAGTTTTATGTCTGTGTGTGCAGTTGTAAAATTATGTCATGCTGTGCTGGCCAATTCAGCATTTACACACACACACACACACACAGGTCTGTTTGCATGTCATATTGCCTCTGCAGTGGCAGGTGAGAGAGTCAAATGTAATGAGGCTGTCTCCCTTATGGTTTAAACATGAGCATGGAAAGATCAAGACACACACACACACACACACACACACACACAGATCGAGCACATTAATTTACTTCCTTGAGACAGAGAAATAAAGCGGGACTGAACCTTTTAGCTGCGTAACGTTCTTCCATCTTTTACTGCGAGTAAAACAAAAAAAGATGCTTTTTTACTCAAATGAGGCGTGAAAAACATGACAGTCTTAAAAGTCCAATATCGATGGCGACGTCGTAACCTTGAGTATCTACCGATACTGATATCAAATTAATTTTTACAACTGCCAAGCTGTTAAAAACATATTTGTAGTGATGCGTTTACCACCTCGCCATAAAAGCACCATTTCAGAAACATAATGCTTCGACTTCATCACAAATATTGTGCTTCCATGATGAAGACATAAGCAGCCCACATTTTTACAGCCGGCTTGGTGTTTATGTGACATTTAGGGTTTTTTGGATAATATCAGATTTTATGTCGACTTCTTCTTATCTCGTGATTTTTGACCAATATTGGGGCGACACTGAGGCCGATCATATCGACTCAGTTTGTCAGATGCAATCCTGTCTACTTATAAAATAGATTTACATACTGCTGAATTAATTGCTTTGTCAAGTGCAGTTTTGAAGAAATGTTATATACTCACAAATGTTTTTTTTCCCTGCCCAAATAAGGAGGTGTGACTGCATGGAAACAAATAAAAGGCACGTAAAAATGGAGAGTTTGGAGTATAACACGGTGAAAGCAGAGGGGGTTTTCCAGTTCGGATGATTCAGGACCGCACGGATTTCATCCAAATGTTCGTCCAGGCCAGGAAGTAACGAGGAATGTGAGGATGTCATTGTCTGGAGTTTGCTTCCCAGCACAGACCTGCAATTGAGGTAACTGAATGATATCATGGTTGTCCGTGTGTGAGCTGTAAACGCTCTGACACCGAACATTAAAGTAAAACCCCCTTTGAGTGAATGTAATGTGGGACAACTGTCCATTATTAGTGTTCTTGACTGCCAACAGAAATCAGCCCTTGACACTGGAGAATGGTATTTTCATCATGTTGTTATATTTGGGCAACTCAATGACTCCGTAAAGGTTAGGGGGAAGAGTGCGGTTTCAGTTAAATATTGAAAAAGTCAGGTCATTAGCGAATCTCTGGGTCTATGGTGGCTTTGTCAATATTTAACCAAGACCATGATCTTCCCTAAACCTTAACCACGTACGCTCATATGCCATGAACACAACCACAACATGTTTATCATGCTTGAGTAATGACACATTCAGCATATTCTGGGTTCAGTTTTTAGAATATTATAGAGAGCTTTTTCATTAGCCTTATGAAAAGTATAACACGTGTGGCATCACCAAACATTGACCTCACTCAACAAATTAATTATAGCTACGTTAACTTACGGACAGGGGTCTTGATCAGATAGAAGTGCAAAAGACACTTAAAACGAGAGACATAATCAAGTGAAACCGGATCAGAGACAAATCTAATGATCTCATCCCTCCTTTTCTTTTTTTCCCCACTTTTTCTCAGAGAAAATTAGATTTAAAGCTCAAATGATCCATTGACTTAGATTATCTGTTGAGACATCAAACCTCCAAGCCCGACACCTTTACCCTGTACTCTCCAGTGTCATTGGCAGGATATATATCAAGTGCACTTATCAAACACTATTATCACACCTTTGGATGCATTGATGGTGGCCCAACCTGTCCAAACCAGCTAGGCCATCTTTCATCACATCACATTGTTTTTTTTTTTTTTATATCTCAATGATAGAACTGATAGCCAATGAGAAGGTGTTAAAAAAAGAAAGAAAGAAAAATCACCCTTGCAGACATCATTCCCACACCCTGTTTTATGATTTGCCCTTGTGTGTGAGACTTCCATCCAACATACTTTTGCACTTGAATCCCTCCTCTGCTCATCTTTTCCCTCATTTCGCACTTCTCTCCATGTCCCGGCTCGTCCCTTATCATTGCATGTTGAACACAGGCCGAGGGACTCCTCTTCCTTTCTCTGTCCTCCGTCTCTTTTCTCCCTTCTCCTTCCTGCCAAGACAATAGGCGGGCAGGATAACCCCTTACTCTAGAATTAATTATCTGCCCCTTTAATTCTATGCCATGCTGATTAGCTCTGAATGTAAAATGGAGTCCATATTAACATAATATTTGGCTATCTCCTCTAAGCTGAGGTCCCTTGACCTTTTTAGCCTCCTAAGTCTCCCCCGCTCTCTCTCTCTCTCTCTCTCTCACTCGCTCTCTTCCTCTCTCAGTCATCTCTTACTCTCTGGAGGTACCTGACAGTCCCAGCCTATGAATGTGATTTGAAGGGGTAAATTAGATTTTGCTTCTCTGTCTCTTTCTCTCGTGTTTCCCATCCCTCTCTCCGTCTGAATGTGTGTGAAGCTAATGACAGTTCATTTGGAGGCCCAGGTATAATTATGTGTGCTTTTTTTTTTCCATCATTGACTGCTCTGATGGCGAGGCTGATATGCAGTGTTAATATAAACATTTAGCTGGGTTATTATGAGCTTTGAGAAGCGTAAAGGACGGCCAACCTCCACTGCAGTTGTACAGGAAGTCCAGCTTCACTCTTCACTGTCATACTCCTCTCTTTCCACTGTCCTTCATCTCCCTCTGTCCCTCCATCTTTGTGTATGCCTCTTATTTCCCTGGAAGAATTACTTTCAAATCACTGTCCTCAAATGCTTATGAATAATAATAATTAAGATGACTGCTGGCTGAAGGACTTGTAAAACAAAATGTATTAATAATGATGTTAATGATATTTTCGTTTTGGAAATGAATATTAATACAGAGCATGGCATCATGAAGCAAGACCAGGAAGTGCAAGTTTATTTTTATACACAAAGGCAGATTCACAGAATTGGGGGGGAAGGTAAAATCTAACTGGTAAAAGAAATGAAGAGTTAAGAAGAGTTAAAATGTAATGTAAAAAGGAGTCAAAAGAAATGTTGTAAAAGAAAAGAGCGCTGACGTGGTTTTGTTGCTCATTCATTACATGGATGAACTCTGTAGCAGGAGCTGTTTGAGAGACAAATCCAACCTTAGATACAATTTAACTACTTGATGTGTTTTTTTTTTTTTACATTTTGAGGAATCCAATCATGAAAAGCAAATATTTCTCCGTCTAATGTGCTTGATTGCTTACAGGAACCTGGATGCTGTGTGCACATACTGCACTGATGTGAAAAGTTAATACCGAGCGCGTGGAAAAAAATGTGTTTGAATTAATATTAGCTAGTTAAATATCTCTTCTTCTTGTTTTTTGTTCTTCTTCCTTTCTTTTCCTGTAACTCCACAACCTGTGTCTGTAAACTACATTTCAAATTAGAAGTGCTCTGCAGATTTGAACAAATTGAACTACACCGCGCGACTGCTGCTTCAATGACACTCGGTTGGAAACGAGTTAGGATTTTTGACACCTTGTTTGATGTGGTACATGGTATCATATAGGGATGCATGATATTGGACTTTTTGCCAATATATCAGGAGTGCATGGGCCAGTAATCGATCACGATATATATACATCTTTCCTTTTGCCCAACAGTTTCTTCTGTAGTGACAGTAATATAATATTTTTCATACTTATTTCACAGCAGATGTGTATATATATGCAAAATAATAAGAGGTAATAGCACAAGGGGGCACTAGTATAGAAGTCAAGGAGGTAGCAGTTTTTCCAGCCTACTATTTCAGACATTAGTAATATTGGTAGAAGTTTTCTCTGGGTTCTCTGGTTCCCTCCCACAGTCCAAAAACATGCAGAATTAGGGATTAGGCAAATTGGATGCTCTAAATTGACTGTAGGTGTGAGTGTGAGTGTGAGTGGATGTTTGTTTGTCTCTTTGTGGCCCTGTGATGGACGGGTGACCTGTGGTGGATACTCCCCACCTGTTTGTTGGAATTGGCAACAGACATAGGGATAAAAGAGAAGCTCTCAACTTAAGTTTTAGACCTGCTCGTGAAGTTCTAGATCCTCATGGACTCCTTTATTCACAAAGAAACTCCATCTCTTGCCTGAGGAAAGCAGATGGAATAAAGAGAACAATAGAAAAACTTTGAAAAGTTGTTTTGTTTATAACTCTGAGACATGTAATGGCAGTCGTAAGTGACTGCTACCGATTGATTGATTGATTGATTAAAGCCAATATCTGCCGACACTGATATCGTGCGTCCCTTATACGATTTTTAACCACAGTACATCATCTCTGTGTTAATGCTTCTTCTACACAAGAATTGTGAAACTTTCAGAACCCTCTGGTTAAGAACAACAACGCGAAACTGTTGAAAGATAGATGTTTATTTTGATTAATAGTCAGATCCTCTGCTGCTTTCTCACTCACTCACTCAGAATGAGCAAGCTGTTACAACATTCCCAGTGTCAGCTATGAAATTAGGCATACATTCGCTGATTAGGGTGTGGGAGTTAGGCTGTGCGTGTGTGCGTATGTGTGTGTGTCTGCTCTCTCCTCTGGCAATTAGATATGGTGTGTGTTGTTTCAGCTGTGGGCAGGTAAACAGTCAGAAGGACATTAGCTTCCAATCAGCCTCCGCTATATCACCTAGAAGTTTAATTAATTTCAATTCATAGGGCATGCCGTGTATGGAAAGTCTGAGTATCTGTGTGTTTGTGTGTGTGTGTGTGTGTGTGCGTGCGTGTCTGTTTCCATTTAGACTCCCTCATAACCCTTTCACGGTCAGGGTGTCTAAAACTGCTGGAAAGGTCAGCACATAATCACTCTCTTTAGCCTGACTCACATTTTAATTGACTATCTCCCACACCCTCCTTCACCCTACCTCACCCTCGACACACACACACACACGCGCACACACGCAGTACGTACACACACACTCCCCCATCATTACAGCAGGTATGGATCCCAGTATGAATTGATGATCTCCTATCTAAAGCCTAATCACTCCGCTGGACCTTAGGGAGACTCAGTGATCCGTTTTCCTCCACTACGCCACAGGAAACTCGCACTCACACGCTGAGCCTGTTGATGAGTAGAAAATGAGCATTCTACCTGGTTTAATATTGTCGTTCATCACAAAGTCCGGTGGAAAATTGAAACGGACATAGAATGGCACGGGCAGACAGGCATCAAGATTGGAAAGATTGGTGGATGTGAAGGATTAATAGTGGCGTGCGGAGGCAAATTCCACTCAGTTAATGATGATTTCCCTTTTATTGACAAGTAATCGCATGTAATGACTGAGGTATCAAATCTATGAGATCAGGGGATAGGAAAAGAGATCTACAGACATGGCTTTGATCGCTGATATTTTAGCTATCAGTGATATGTGTGACAACAATGAATAGCTCAATTTAACCATTTAACACCTAAGCCTCAAAATGTCCGTCTGGACGTTTTTTTTTGTTATTTTAACCATAAAAGGGCCAGAAAATGTCCTGAGTGAGTGCTTTTGCCCATTTTTCCAGAATAACTTTCAATACCTGGTAGTTATTTACAATTTACTGCAGGTCAAAATAGTGTATTAACAATTTAAAATGAAGAAAAAAGTTTTATTTAAAACAAAAAAAACTATTTAGTTTTTTCCCTCTCTGGCGACAAAGACACTGATTCACCGGCTTCCTGCAACAGCACAAGTGAAATTACCGTAATAACCACACGTTGGCTTTGCCGTGCAACTTCTCAGATTTTCAGAAACCACTGGAATAACTACGGTAATGCAAACATGTCGTCTGCAATATGCTCGGTGTGAAAGGGTTGAAAAACAGCTATAAAAATGTAATAAAAAAGCACAGTCATAGTAGATTAACAATGATGTTCATTAGTAGGGTTAGAATAGAAAATTGTGCAGCTTCCACACAAGACCATAGAAAGACAAGCTTTGTCCACACTGGATAATGCTGCTCACTGTAGTGGTACAGAGTCAAATATGAACCGTCATCATTGTACGGGAGAAACAATTTGGTCAAACAAATGGAGGAAAAACAGAAGAAAGCGAGACAGAAATGAAAGTGAACGTGTGATAGTGTATGTCTGCAAATTCAGGCTTGAATATGAACAAAGGACCTTTGAAAGGACAAGGAGCAGAAGGATAATTAAATTAGTTGTTCGTAATGAGCGTATTAATAACTTCATACTCTGTTATGGATCAGTAAACTGTGATCGGGGAAGTCATTGCAGAAAACGTTAAGACCATTTTACGACAGCATATACCATAGATTTATTTTGGGTATGTCAGTTTTTTTTTTTCTTCTTTTTTTGTAGTTCTCAGCTCTTAAAGCAGACGAACAGATTTTATGGAGACCCCTCTATACAGACAGTCCATGGGTGGCAGCTATTCAAACATCTACATAATGCCCAAAGATGCACTTTTTCCTGAAGAAGCAATCTTGACCCACACACACACACACACACACACACATACACATACAAAATGGCAATAATGCAGTCCTGCTTTTGTCTCAGGCTTTTGGAAGTGGAGAAAAGGGGGTGTGTGAAAACGAGTAAGCGAGAGAAAAGAAGCTGAGGTGTGTTATTCAGCCTCGCCATAGGGGGTTAGGACAACTAGGAGACCAGGAGAGTCTGCCCATTGTCCACACATACCACACACAAACACACATACACACACGCTGGACAGAAAGCAGGCTCAGCCACAGCAAAACCCAATATGTTGCACCATTTGCCAAAGAAAAGTGAAAATGAGTGTAAATTGAGGTTATTTTCTCCACCTCGCCCTCACACTTGTTATCCAGTCATTCTCGGCTGTGGTGGGGGTTCATTCTACACCCTTTTTCTGTGTATGAGGTTCAGCACAGCCACCATATGCAGGTGCCACCAGAAGTGTAAGTAAAGAACAAGGAGCAGTGATTACTTTTTTTTTTTTTTTGCTCAACTTCTCTGTTTTTTTTATGAGGATTTTTCATACAATCATCTATATTTTTTGTATTTGCTTTTGTAGACCGCTCTTTGTAACGCTATGGGGTTGTGCGAACATTGTTCGACTGTAGAACAACACTCGAGAACTGTTTGTCCTTGTTTTCTGCAAGAATTCGGCTTTTATTGTTTAATTTTTTTTAACTGTAGACGTTGCACAATCAAGTTTGACCACAATGATGTGCTTTTAATCCGTGCTGTAGTCCTGCTTCATTCAGTACATGTTGCTCCATGCACGACTACCGTCCTTGTCCCAGTATACAAGCACTTGCAGGAAATCTATTGTTTCTTTAGGTGGTGTAGTTTTTCAGTTTGTTAGTTTTCTGGTTGACCTGGGATGTCTCAACACAAACAAACAGCTAGTTTCAGTTGGACTACGAGGTAAACATTAGTTGGATTAACACAGTAATTAGATTTTTTTTTTTTCTTCAATGTTAATCCTCTACCTGCGATTCATTTTTTTGTCATTCGACACAAACCTCCTGGAGTGTCCTTGTCTCAGCTGGTTAGCAGGAACACAGATGCTCGCCGAAGCCTTTGTGGCAGCCTTTTATTTGACTGTTAGTTAAGACGGCCAAATAAAGCCTGTGTTGCTTAAAACACCTGCACCAGGAAAATGAATGTCAAGCTTTTCCTTTTGGTTGTGCACACATTACTACACATGTGCAAATGGATTTGTCCGACGGTGCAGGACCAATCACTTCTTTCTTGTACCGACCTGCCTCCATTTAAATTTGTCTCCATTTGCTCGATTTTCTTCCATCACTGGCTGTGATGACAGTGTTATCTGCAATAACCTCACATATATTTCACATTTTATAGACATTCTTGATGATTAATCAATATTAAGAATTGAACTATATACTTTAAAAATCTTCATTTTTCCAGCTTTCAAAATCTGTCTAATAGTGAGATTTTATTAGGTGCGTCGTATATCATGCTAATATCTGGTTTTCCTTGTATCCCAGATGTTCCCAGTGAGTGTGAGCGAGCGTCCCGGTCCCAGGTGGATCCACGGTAATAGCAGCGAGGCCCTCGGTGAGTATTTATAATACGTCAATACGACACTTCCAAAAAAAAGCCTGAACCGTCCCTTTCAGGACCGTCGTCGTTATTCAACCTAAATGTAATCTGTTGTAACAAGTACAAGAATACTGAGGTAACAAGCACAACATTCTCACTTAGTTTACACATCCAGCAACAGTCACTCAATTTCACACTTCAAGCATTTCTTCCTCTCACATACACCTCCACCTTCCCTTCCCGTCCCTTCCCCCTCAAACGTGTTGCACCTGTTAGTTAACAACACAACCACAACATGGTTCATTACAACATTGATCAGTTCAGACATTATATACACTATAGAGTTTGGACTCTGTGCCTCATTACTCTGTTGTACATCATGTTCTCGTACAGAGCGCGTGGAGGTCAGAAACAATCCAGAAGAAGCCGATGCATAGTCACGCACAATGTGTCTCAGCCCGCCTGAGTGTATGAAACGATTTCTGTGTCATTCATAGTCATTTTTCAACTCTAATTTTACAAAATGTTCCACACTGTGAAAAGTCAGACGGAGCTAAATGTGCAAAAACTTTTGGAGCATGTTTTTTTTTTTCTCATAGACCGATCAAGGGATTCCACATGAAAGCTTCGATCCTTTATTGATTGTCTCTCCTCAGGGATTAGATTCAGATTATGAGGTTATGAGGTTAAAAAAAGGATTTTGCAAATTGACACACTGATTGTGAGAAATAGGACGGTTCCCGTTATTAAAATGTCATTCCTAATATTTGTACACTTGGTGTTTATTAGTGAAGCCGAGGTCCTAATTTTAACTGTCTTCACGCATGCATCATAGGATACGACACATGCTTTGTTTTCCCTTTTGGTGTAAGGTACCCAGTACAAAGTGAGGACATGTAACACATCTGGTTGCTTTGAAGAAAAAGGTGATAAGGGTTGATAATGATACGGAGATCTACAGTGAAAGCTGTCATCATTTGTACTTTGTGTAGCACCTTCCAGTCGCACAAATCAAAACTCCAAACCAGAGGCTCTCCATTTGTCTCCAAACATTTTTGATCATCCTGCTTTATCACTTTCAAAGACAATATTGCAAAAAAAAAAGAAAAGAGAATGTGTCACAGGAGCTCGGCGATTGTGACGCTTGGGAGAGGGAAATGTAGAGCTTCCGATGAAAGCGTTCATTGTTGTTAAACACCAAACAAGTCTGTTTGTGTTCTGATTCTGGGCTGGTCTGTTGCTTTAAGTAGGTGAAGGCAATTTGTAAATGTTGACTTCTGTCACTTATGTGTGTGCTTTCACAAAGTGAAGAGGAAAAATATATTTGTATCAATGCAGCGATGCAAATTCACACCACACAACAACAAGTAATGGCTTTTTTGTGGCTGCAAACGAAATGTTGCAGTTGTTTGTCTGTAGTCCTGTTATAACCCCATGAACCCATGTTAACCCATAACATGAGGTAATTAACTCCTATTATCAGTGGTTGGTCTTCACCGTGATGTTTTCTGTCACCGTGCGTCACACAAATATATTTACAGGAGCAGTGTCTCAAGTTGTAAAAAGTAAGCTTCACAAACAAACATTCATCACTAATGGACGGGCTAATGATGCTGCAATTTGCGTCAGTGCCCAAAATGACTCAGATGAAGGAGCTATTATTTGTGTTCAACCAGGTCATTCCCATTAATGCTGATTAAATTCTTCAAACATTGCAAACCATGTGTGTAAATTGTGAATACTGGACTTTGGATACAATTCATAACCTTCATGTTTACACAAATGCATCAACAAAATGGCAATTATTTTACAGAATTTCTACCAAGACAATATGGTAAAATAGTAAATACATACATTAAATTAACGACATAAAAGAGGCAGCAAACGTCTGGCTGTAGATGTTTTTAACTCATTTTAACTGGTTTTAATGTCACTATGCCTACATTTGTTGAGCAGTTGCACTTTTTTCTATTTAAAGCCTATTTATTACTTATGTGTGATGATTATGGAGCTGTTTCAATGTTGTCGTTAATGCCTGTGACTGTATAAATTGCGCGGCTGCCCGTCTTGGTCAGGATATTCTTGTAAAACAGATTTTTTAATCTCAATGAGTTTTATCCTGGTTTAATAAAGGTTATGGACGTTGGCGTCGTGTGCGATCAAACCTCATGCCAGCTCTGACCTGGTGTACGTTTGAAATCAGCGTAAACAGCGCGAGTGTGCTTGACCTTGGAGTCGGTACCAATTAAACACTCGCACTGGCTAAATGCAGGTTTAAACTGTGTTTTTCACCAGTAAGAATGGGGTAATAGGACTTGCTGACAGTTTTGGTGTATTTTTACAAAGTGTGTGCACATTAATATTGAAAAATGATTGCGTTAAAACAATTGGTAAAGGAGACACTAATGGTTTGTGAGGAGCAGACAGAGTGGTGAGCTGTGATGTTATAGGAAAATCAAAATGTGACCAGTCCTCCTCATTACACATTATGACCATCACTTAAACGGATGTGCAGCCATTGGTTGTGCAAATGTTCTATAATGTGCTTAACTGTAATGTATTCATTACAGGTTGATTTGTGAGATATGGAAATGAGGAAAAGGGAGAGAGAGGGCGAACAAGCTGAGATGCTCAAGGGGAGAAAAATATTAATGTCAATTTTTTTTATTTCTCAGGAATCAAGTAGTGTGTGTGAGTGCGAGTGCATGTGTGTATTTCTTCATACATATATATATATATATATATATATATATATATATATATATATATATACTCCACCACACGTCTGTTGCGCTGTATGTTTATGAGCGCAGTGTAATGATAGATTCACAAGCTGCTCCCGTTGGAGCGCAGCGACTCTGACCTTTGACCATGAAATCTCCAGTCAGGTTTAATGATCCAATCTCCTCACACCCTGGAATATGTTACCGTGGAAACATAGCCTTTTCCCCCCACTCATAATGCAGGAGAGTTCTCCATCCGTGTCTAATTCAGTCTCAAGCCAAGTCGGTGACCTCTGAGGAGATGTTTGCAGTCTGGTCAGTATATCCATGGACGCACTGTTTGTCTCCCGAAGCTGGTGTTAGTATTTCTTCAGGTTAAATACTGCAGTTAATATAATTGACAGTGACCTCTGCAAAAAACATTTGCATTTCATGATTATTATTTGGGTCTCCTAGGTGACATAAAAGTTAAGTTATTATTTATCTTATCATGTAGTCAATACTTTATACTGTAATAATAGAGGCTAAAGTGAGCCCTTTCTGTTCTATTGTATACGTTGCATGTTCGTTTTGTTATTCAGGAATGTACTTTGTGCGCGGTGCACTCAGATTTTGATTCATACGTTTGAGAACAAAGCCACTTTCATCATCACCATTAATACGAATGTCCAATTGCGCGTCGTCGCGTGACTTTAAATCTGAAAATTACAGATTCATGTTACATTGTACATCGGAATAGAAGCAATAAAAGTCAGGGCAGGCTAAATGTTAGCCAGATAAAGTTAACAGTGTATGGATTCTGCGTGTCCAGCAATAGAGCGGGAGGAAAGAATGGTCCCTTTTAATCAATGTGAGTAATATTTGTGTCTGTGAGCTGGGGACCAGCCACATTATCATGTCAAGTTCCAAATTAAAATGCCCGGCCGCTAACATAGTGGGGATATAAATGGGCCATCATGGCCATCTAAGTGTTTTAATGACATTTTTCGCCTGCCAGACAATTAATTCTATTAATCTATCTGCATAACCTTTCGCAAAGCCCAGAAAACAATGGCATTATTATGGTTTAAAATGAATGGAGTCCAACTGAAAAGTATGCGAAGGCAATCATTACATTACTTAACAAATGCATTTAATTGGATTTTGATGCCTGGGTGTCTGTTCCTGTAAGCGCCAGGGCCAGTGATTCCAGCTCTGCCTAATTCAATAGGCCAAATGGAATCAGTGGAAACTCTCTGCAATCATCGCTGCATTAGGACGCTCATGCCCATCATGTAAACATTGCTCTGAGCTCTTGCCATTTATCTCCTGGTCTCTCTGTCTCTGTTTTCCTCTTTATTTCCACCACTTCTCAAGACATTCTTTCATCCTCAGTTTAATGAAAGCTGAGGTTGAGTTCCGTTTTGGACTCAAGTGAATTCACAAAAGCAATTTACCAAAAAGCTAGCACTTCTAGATGCATGAACTGCTTAGCTCCTCACTTTTCATAAATTAGGGGTGGAAGGCTTCCATCAGACATGGTCTCAGAGGGATTGGGAAGGTGCTAAGCATGTCTGCCTTTAACGGAGGTGAAAAACAGACTAATTCATTAAGCATTGATCACTCCAAATGACAGCAAAGTGCTTCGACATTTAGAGGGCAAATAACTGACAAATTGGAACACAATTTTTGTGCATTTCCAACTCTTTAATGGGTAAAGTATGGAGCAAAAAAGCAATAAAAATGTTAGCAGACAACCCGATGAACCCACACCCAGCCCATTATGTTCACCACTCCTTGCGGCTAAATGCCCTTAATGTCTTAAACTGTGGGCAAGAGCTGTCCTAATGATGCATTTTGGTGAGTGTTTCTTACTTTTTGATCAAAATTACATGTTTTATTTGATTCTTTTAAATGCAGTTTGTAACAGGAGCCCCATTCTGTGGAAGACGAATGGACCCATTTTGACGGGTTAGGCTTAAAGTACCTGAGTATATGTTTGAGTAAATGTGCTTAATCTTGGATGGCCTAATATCATTTCTATCAACACTCCACCCTGTTCCGGCCTGTGAGATGAATACTGATATGACCTCATTATTGTATTATCAGTGGTTGGGCTGCATGGTGAGCAGACTCACACACCCAGTCTTACACAGAAAATGCTGCATGCAAACGTATCAAATGTTTCTAATTTTGCAGAGCACATCCTGTACACAGACACCAAACTGCTCACAGATGGATAAGTAGTGGTTCTGTATTTTAACAGATTCAGCCTTTGGCACAGCTTTGGCTCGAGGACAATTAAAAGGGTTAGGCCATGTCAGTCAACAGCAGACTACACCAGACGTTATGTATGTGTGTGTGTTTGTAAGCGTGAGTGAGCCTGTAGCCGTGTTAGATGAGCAATGAGCTGACCTGAGTCTCAGCCAGACTTTATTAATCAAGCCAGGAAACGAGAGCAACCTCACAAGCTTGGCCTGAAGACTTTGCTCGTTGTCTTCCTGTTATGACTTTTTTTACTTGATTTTCTCTGCAGTGCCTACTGTCTCTGTCTCTCACAGACCGCGTTGATAGATTTTGTCTGAGGGGATCAAAACAATGTGTCTTTAAGCGGCGACTGTAAAGGGTGGTAATGATTCACAGCATTCCACCTGTGGAGAACTTATGTCTCGTAATGATTCATCCGTTTCATCTTCTCATTAAAGGCCACAGATGGATTGATACGTGGTACTGTTTCCCCTAAAAACCCTGTTTTCTGTGGTATTTTAACTTGGGCTGTGTTTATTTGCAGTATTTTGTGGTCGGGTGTGATTAAGTGTTTGTGGCTTCCTGTGGCTATTTTACAACTTGGTGCTTATCGGCCTCTCCTCGTGGTATTTTAAAATCGGCTGTGGTTGTTTAGTGTTGTAGCGTTGTGTTGCTGTACGCGGTTTCCATTTTCTCCATAAATTCTTGTATCCTGTAACTACTGTAACAACTCCCTCATCCCTACATTGCTTTGTTTGTTCGCAGTTACTTAAAAGGAGGTCAACACTGATCATTACTTTTCTTATAGATTCTCCATAAACTCGAGCTACAGACACACAGATTCAGACAAGAATCAATCAGAGACTTCATTTCCCCTCAGCTGTGGTGCCATTTTTATATCATAAAAAAAGAATGTAGTTAGTGATGAATATGTTGAAATGCAGTATCATAGCGGTTAGCACTCTGCATGGAGTTTGCATGTTATCCCTGTGTGTGTGTGTGTGTGTGTGTGTGTGGGTTTTCTCCGTGTTCTCCAGGTTCCTCCCACTGTCAAAAAACACGCAGATTTGGGGATTAGGCAAATTGGACACTCCTAATTGACCGTCGGTGTAAGTGTGTGAGTGGATGTTTTGTTTGTCTCTTTGTGGCCCTGTGATGGACTGGTGACCTGTCCTGGTTGTACACCGCCTTTCACCCTATGTCTGCTGGGATTGGCACCCGCGCTCCCCGCAACCCTCATGTGGAGGATAAAGCGCTAGAAGATGGATGGATGGATTATTATTCATATTAAATACAGTATCACAAACGGAAGCTCTGAACTTAAGTTTTAGACCTGCTAGTTAAGTTCTCGGTCCTCATCTACTCCTTTATTCACAAAGAAACTCCGTCTCGAGCGTGAGTGAAGCAGATGGAATAAAGAGAACAATAGCTTTGAAAAGTTGTTTTGTTTGAAACTCTGAGAAATGTAACGGCAGTCATAAGTGACTATTACTGATTGTTGCTGATGTGATTTGAGGAACACGCCGTTGAAAGAATTTTGCAGAAACCGACTGGAGCTGAAAAGTACATTTCACTCAGTGTCTAAAGAGTCCTACATCAAATGACGCAAATAAGGCAGAGAGGAATGATTAATGTGATTGCATGAGTGATTGCGGGATTGATTGATGGTTGGCCTCCTTTAATAAAAAGTTTGTGACAAATAATGTATTTTTCGTCACAAGGAAAAGGAGCACAAGCACAGCGGAGTTGGGAGGAAAGTACTCAGACAAGTTGGTGCAATATTGACTGTGCCATCTGTGATTTGTGTGACTTCAAAGCTACAATTACTTTGAGCAGTTTTAAGACTGATACCTGCTCATGTTAAGAGGCAGCCCCTCACCTCCGGAGAGCTGCCTGCCAGACAAGAAATAATTCATTTTTAAGAAACTGAGGTTTGGGCAAATCCTGCCGCACAGCTCTCTTCACATCCATCTTCAAAGAGAACCAAGTTCCTATATGAAACAATGGAATATTTGGCTTCTTATTCATGGCATGGTGCTTTTTTTTTTTTTTTTCCCTGTGCAGGGTCCTTTAATTCCTCTATTGTTATTGGCAGGCCCTACTGGGCAGTCCTAAGAGGCTTTTTGGACCCCAGTGGACACTCTTAACCATAGACCAATCACAATACACAATAACAACACGGCACATTCATTCCAGAACTGCAGGGATTTTAGTAATGGGACAATCTCCGTCTTTAGAGAGACAATGAAAAGTCCCCAAGACATCCTGGGTGTTTCCACGAGAGGCCATTTTGTTCGCTGCAGCTGTTTCCCGGTGTCTCTTAAATGACAGCTTTGCTGCAGCCATTAACATGCATGCCGCTGAAACAAGTATTATAGTTTAATTCCTACCATGAAAAGCTTCCAGAGGCATAAAAAGAGGAGCCACGATACGGAGCGGCGCGAAAAAGACAGACAAGCTCCAGAGGCCTCATTGCTTGTGCGTTGCATTGACTTAATGGCAAATTGATGTCATTGGAATTTTCAGCGAGGCAGCAAGATCTTATCGCACAGATAAATGAATAAATATTTTATACTTGAGCTGGATTTTTCTTTTTTTATCCTGCTACAAGAAGGCTAAGGTTGAGGAGGGAGTCAAGTAAATTAAGAGAAAGAAAAGAGAATGAGGAAGAATGGGAGAGAAATAAGAGCTTGGGATGTCAACTCGCTTAATGTTATTCAGAGGCAGTGAGTCATGTAAGAGAAAAGGATCTTTTCTTGTACCAGTCAAGGACATTATCTGCTCCTGCTAGCAGTTATTAGCATTAGCATTTATATATTCAATGCAATTTTGAGGTCTGGTGATACTCTGAGGGGTCAGGGGAAAAAAGCGAAATGAGGGAGAAAGGAGAAAAAAAAAAAGAAAAGAAAAAAAGGTCTTTTCTCTGTGCACAATTGGCACTGACCAGGACAGAATAACCAATGAGGTAAGACACAAGGACATTTCATGCTGGAATTCAATCTGTGATCAGAGCTCAAATTCTCTCAATCAACAGGAGGCCACACTTGGAATATAGCAGAAATACCAAAGACAATTTCAGTATTTCAGCTAGAAATGAATGTTTTGATCATCTCGGGTTCTGCACTCCAATCTTCTCATAGAATCCTTGCTTTAAGAAATAGCATGTGTAATTATTTAGTATTCGTTTACCGGATTAAATCCACATCCACACTTGAGGAAGTCAGCTTATATTTTAAGCCAAACGGTTTCATTAATTGGAACAGATTTTATTTTCAGGGCGCTGCCTTGTGTTTTCCGGGAAAGAAACGTGGGGGAGGTGATCCACTTGATGGACACACACATCAACACACGCACACACACACACATTAAACACACAAACTGGCTGGACGGAGTCGGCTAATGGTTTATCCCCCCATCAACAGAGGGTCAAAGATCATGAGCTCAAGCACTCAGACGGTTTGAGGCAGTGAAATGCATCATCTGTTCAATTTAAAAACAATAAAAGTCAATCAAAACGGCTTCTGTCTCAGAGAGAATTTGGGGCATAATGATGCAAAATGGCTGTAGGATTCTTCATCTTTTTTTTAGAGCGATACCCATCATTTTAACAGCTTCTGAAAGTATTCCGCTTGATTTACTCGTCATTATTGGTTTGTAAAAGTCTTTAGTCTGTCAGTAAGAGCTGGATAAAGTGTATATTCCAGTTGTATAATCTGTGATTATGCTGCCAGGAAACACCATTATAAAAGATGTAGATTTACTCAGTTCTTGTATTTACCCTCTGGGGGTCATCCTTGAATAATTAAAAAACCAAAAAAACACTATCTATTTTTCATTGTTATCTAAAGCCAGCGTAATCAACCCACGTAAACTGTTGTTGTGCACTTGGAACATGCATTTTCAAATGTCTAAGCCCCATTACACATTGACGTTTCTCCAACTTGAAAGACAGTAGATCCTCCCACCCCGGTGATGGCGCCGCGTCTCTTCCACCTGCAGTACATCAATTTGAAGGCAGATGGGATGTAATGCCCATCATTTCCATCGGTGATGTGCATTAAGGAAGCTCTGAAAACAATATGGGCTTTCTCTGTAGTGACATAAAAGAATTGTGCCTCCGTTCTTCATTTTAATGTCGAGCAGGAAAAAGGAAAGAGAAACAGCAATCCATGAATCTTTTATCAGCATTCATTTGTCACTATGTGAAGTCCCTTAGTGGTGTCCACAAAAAAATATATAATTTTGCTCTATTTTCATTATCTTTGTATTTGTTCTATGAGTAATTTGGGAGCCCCCCCCCACACTCCCCCTCATTACACACCCACATCCACAGCCCACCTTGTCCTAGACAGTCATTGTGCAGTTGTATTAAGTGGTAGGGGGCAAAAGATGAGGGGATGGGGGCACAGCAAGGGGGGGGCACATTCTCTTCTGAGGCTGACTTTGAGATTGTTATTATCATTTTCAAAGCATCAAAGCTTTCTCTCTCGCTTTCTCTCACTCTCTCTCCATCCAAGCTTAAAGAGATGACAGTTTGCCTTTGTTCCATCCCCTGCTACATTACCTCTATGCATTAGGCCTCCTCTTTATCCGTGAAATTACCTTTTAGCTTTCTCATTCAGCGCAGGCAGTCTGCATGCGACGAGATGGCTTGCACTTTTTTTTTTTTTTTTTACCACATCATATCCCCCCGCACACCTCTCTCTCTCTCTCTCTCTCTCTCTCTCTCTCTCTCCTACTTTCTTTCTCTCACACTCTCCTCCAAAAAAATTGTTGCATTTGCAGTTTGATTTTGCCCCCCCCGCCCCCCTTTCGCGCGCCTCCCTTCTCCTCTCTACTTGATATGAGGTCCATCTGTCCCTTCATTATATGGTTAGTGTTGTTCTTTGATCGTTCTATCTCCAAAGCAAACACAGTGGTCTGTGTTGTTCCCCCATCACGCAGATGGCTCGGAGATGATGGCCGAGATGATGCTTCTGTTCTCTTCTTCTTCTTATAATAATTTTCGGCACACTGCTGTTCAGAGAGCCACTTTACCGCTCCTCTTAAAATGCCCTTTGAAGCTGACAGGAAGTGCTCTATAAGAGAGGAAAAGTTCCTTGACCGTCATGCAAAAGCATCTTTGTCCACCCCCTTTTTGGTCATGAATGATCTGTCTGTCTGTCTGTCTGTCTGTCTGTCTGCCATGTTTTTACGTGACAGCTCTTAAAGTGAAATACTGGCTGCAGGTGAAATGGCTTTTTATGGCGATCATATTTTACAAGACCCTGTAAAATATTCTGAAACTCTTAAGCATTACAAGCAATGACTGGAAAATAGTGTAAGGGTCAACGCCTCTACAACCAGTGCCAAGTCAATAGATTTAATAAATGTTCCCCTGTCCATAAAATGCTCATATAGGAGTGGCCGGTTAGCCCGTGTGTTTGCTTTGCAAAGCAATACATGCGAGTAAAAGTCCACTCCACACTCGTAAACTCATCTCCAGAGAAGCACTTACCAGGCATTGTTTGGCCGCAGGACAGAATTAATATACAAATGAGCAAAAGTGTATATGTGTGAGGATGAGGATGGGGGGGGTACACTCAGACAGAGATACACACATGTGTACTACACAGCTGGAATGACTCTTCACAGACAAATGTAATTAATAGCTTTTTATCCATGTAGAATTTGAAATGAAGATGTAAATTGTTCGTTTAACATAGCCATAGGACATTGAGTCGTCTGCTGTCAGAGTCAATTACAGACTCAGCATAGTCCCAGACTTTATGAAAACCTAATCAAGATGTGGCGAGCGTGTGCTTGTGTGTGTGTGTGTGTGTGTGTGTCTGCACATGGGTGTGTGTGTGTGTGTGTGTGTGTGTGTGTGTGTCTGCACATGGGTGTGTCTGTAGCTTCTGTCTTAGTGTAAGTGGGATGTTTTACACTGATTCTGTGCAGTTACACTGATATAAAAATATCTCCAGACCAAATCTTATCAACTGAGAAAAAAGCTTGTTCCATATTTGCTACTGTGACAGAGAGGGGGGTTATGCAGTAATATATCAAAGTGCCACTTGAGCTGTTTTCTGGTCATGCTGCTTTAGTTTGGGTAGTTAAATGTGGCTAAAATGCCAGTATTTGTACATTTGTACATTCAGATCTGGCATCACCAAGAGGTGTACGAATGACTTAGTGACTAACCCAAGACTCAATAACAGTTATATTGAATTGCCATGTTATCATTTATATGCAATCACACCACACAATTATACATCAACAACAAAAGAACAATTTAAATAAAGTTAGGTTTTAAAAGATTGGATATTGGTCATCAACTCCCCAACTGGGTCAGCAAAGCATAAAGTTAAAAAAGAAAAAGAGGGTTAACTGTGCCGCTTTAAGACGACAAATTCAGTCTATTTTCTATTTGTTTGTATTCAACCAAAAAAGGGAAGGGTTCCACAAAGTATTGAGATTTAGAGGAAACTACAAGTTCCTGGAACTGCCACATAACAGTATTATTTAGATGGATTATTATATGACCCACTTCTGGCAGAACACATTATAACATACAGTCATTGAGTTAATAGGGGGAAAACAGAAAGGTAATTGCAGTAGAGCTTTCTGATACCAAAATATTTCTGTCACAGATTCAACTCCAAACCATGCTCTTCTGCACATTTGTTAGTAAGGTAAGGTCAGACTGATTTTGGAAAGAACATTTCTGCAGAACAAAATGAGGACTGAGCCACAAAATATGAAGCTAGTATTTGGTGTAAGAGTAGATAAGCTTTAGTCCTCCTCCAACTGACCACTTTCCAGCACAAAAAGTGGACACTGACCTCATGACAGCAGTGCAGACTTTAGAAGAGATGCATTAGCTGCAATACAAGGTTCTGTATGTGCCAGATGTATAAACAAGATCTTATTTGCACCAATACTTCGAGTGGCTATTATAACTCACTTCCTCCTGTCATGTGTTTAGGACATTGTTCATGTTAGAGACGGCATCAGGCCGTGACCTCGCTGACAAAGTAAACATGCTTTCCAAGGATTATCCCTCTGATTTGGACAAAGAACTTACTGATGAACTGACTGACGTCACGCTTTCTTTAGACCTGTAGGACTCAGCACGCCTTCATCAAAACATCTAAAAACGATGCCTGATTGTGGATTACAGTCAACATTTGTCAACATGTACTTTGCAGTAAGACTGCATGTGTGGTTGAAGGTTGCCTCGTCTGTTGTGTGATCAGTGGAACGCAGCAGCTCTTGTTTCTGCCGCTAAGGAGATTGCTTCACCTACAGTGCTGTGAGAAAGTCTTTTCGGCAATGTCTCTTTTTTTAGAGCACAAAAACAAAACAAAAAATTACAGGAAATATGTATGCAGTAGTAAAAAAAAAAACCTGAAAATTCTACAGGCTAAAATGTCAAGTGTTTAGTGTGCTGATTCCTGACACACTAGCAGGAATCGGGCTCTCTAAAATCTGGAGTGGAAGCCCAATTAAAGTAATTGGTAACACCTGTACGTGCGTGTCCGACTACTCCATGTCAAAAGACACGCTTGAGCCTTACACATGTATGTATTTAAGTCATTAAGACCAACTTTCAGTCACATTATTCCAATCAAAATGCCAAAAAAACTCTGAATTTTACAGACTTAAAGTCATAATTTTCAGCAGGGTCAACAACAAAGCTAGTGGTGGCTTACGACGTTTATATTTATTCCTCTGTTTTTGATATTAACAGATTATAAATGTGTTATTATTGTGTAAGTAAGTGGATTTCTGTGAAACAGTTGTTTTTTTCCCCCCACTTTTATTCTCTAGATCTCCCTCTTGACCAGACTAGATGCTCATTGGCCCCCAGGTCATTTGAGTTTGACACCCCTGCTCTTGACAGTAGAACGTGTAAGTTTTCAAACCATTTTCCTCTTTCTATCTTTCGTCTTGTGCAAAGTAAAGATGGGTTTATTAAATAGTGATAACGTTTGTTTTCTTCTATAATACAAAACCAAAATACTGCAATACCATGATACCATATAGACCCCTCTTTGTTTCCATTTATGATCATCAGCTGGAGCCATTTCCTTCACCCGCGCTTTCTATTTACCACTAAAACTGTTTATTACGCAGAAAGTTGAAAATGGCTCTGAAAATATGTTGTCAAACTTTCTAATGCAACTTGTCATGCCAGTGTACATGTGACACAAATTTTGTTGACAGAACTCAAATACCTAAATGAGCTCAGTGGAGTAAGCCATGCAGATGGAGGTTTGCTTGTGTGGAAAGTCATTTATAAACGCCAAGGGTAGCCATTCATGCTCAATGATTTAGGACTTTCAAAACACATTTCTAGTTCATTTGAATAATAATGGTCATAAAAAACATTGCCTGGGGCGCAGCAAGCATACATCAACCAACAACAAATGCTTTCTGAAGTTGTCGAAAGGCCCACAAACACGAAAACAATTAGGGCGCACAACTTAATTTGCGAAGAGTATGCTGCTCTGTTACGCCATGCTCATTTTAATGAGTTTGAAGGCAGTGGTGTCCTGTCGTGCCGACTTAAACAGACCTCACTGCGTGTGTACGTGGGCTAGCACACGCCTGTTTACACGTGCACACGCACACACAGACAAACACATTTCCCTTGGTTTCTTATGCCTGACTTGATCACACCGGGTAGCTTATGATAAGACATTCAAGCACCCATATGCACGGACTCACACAAAGACAGATCAAACAAACCTATCCACTTCAAACAGATGACCCCATGATTGCCGTACATCAAATCTGGCGTGCAATTAAGTCTGAGTAGTGTTCATCAGCCTAGCCTCGCTTTGTCCAGAGGCTTTTCATTGTCTATAGCACACTTGGTTGAAATCATCAGTGTGGAGAATCAGAAGATGAGTGCAATTACATATCGCCAGTGTGCCTTTGAAAAAAAATCAAATTAAAAATAATCAACCTTTACCTTCCAAATAAAAAGACTTGCATACATACATTGTTACCGTGCACTTGTAATAACCCCAAACACATTAAACATTGTGAAAGAACATTACTGTATACTGCAGCCCACAAAAACACTTTTGCATGAATTCAAGTCTCTTGTGTCTTTATGCGACTATATTGTGCGGATTAAGCGGCTCGTCTAAAATGTAGTCTTTCAGTTGACTTTGGATATTGAGTGCGTTTGTTTTAAACTCGCGGTCCAAAAAAAAAAGGTTCAAAAACTGGTTGCAAATGTAATTTCAAATGAGCGTCTTTTTCCTTTTGAGAATCACAGTAAGTGCTCAGGGGAACATTGCAATAATTGAAATCAATTTGCCAACTTGTTATCTTGAGAAAATGACTTGTAAAATTGAGAAAATTGGCAACTTGGAAAAAAAGAGAATAAATTATTTACTGAAATACTCAAGTGATGTCGACCAAACCAACGAGACAGTCCGGATCAACACTTCTGAATGTTAGTTAATGGACAGCTAATCTAAGTGTGTTAAATATGCTGACAACTTTCAACGCACCTTCTTACTTCATTATTACAACATGTAGAATAGCAATTAATGGAAAATAATGAGTGCAGGTCGAGTAACAAGACACAATCTCATTATCTCTTTTCCACGTGGCGTCTTGTTTGCCAGGTGGATGCTGCGCGCCTCTGTCAGGTTGGAGCTTGAGTCGCAAAATGGTGCTCTTGTTGTACACATGTGGCCTCAACAACTGGCTTTTATTGTCTGTGTAGAAATGAGACACACATCATCGTGTCTGTCTACACTGGAGACCATGTACATGCGTTCAGACAGTACATGCATCCGCACATGAAACAACACACGTGCCGACTGCACACAGAGGACCGTACCCACCGCAGCCCAGGTGGAAGTGACACAAACAAACAGCTCACTGACTGAAGAAAAAAACAACAACAACAAAAAAACTCCCCAGCAAACAATGCAAAGTGAAAAGATATTAATATTTAAATAGATCATTTGCAAAAATAAGTATAATTAGCGGTTCATATTCATGTATTCACTTCAGGGATATCACATTGAGACATGTCTACTTATTCAAATAAGATGCAACATGTCACAGGGTGCATATATGCAAATGCACATATGCCGCTAATTACACATTGCCTGTCACAAAGAGAGAGGGGCTTTCAGTGAAAATGTTCAGAACCTTCTATGAACTGTTCAACCAGGCTGCTAAGGCTGCTCAGGTCTAATTAAAACACGCGTGTCCCAGAGGCCTTATCAAAGCACGGTAGAAATATGTACATCTCAAATAGAGGAGAATTAGCTAAATAAAGGACCTCCCTGGTGCTTTTGTCCTGCTCATATTCCAGGCACTGCACTAACAAACTTTAGTTCTGATTGATACTGATAGTCCACCACGGGGATTTGAGAATATTTTGACCTGAGGCGGGGGACTTTTATTTTGACATCTTCTCCCCTGGCACAATCCAAGATTTGATACTGTGCTTGACACCAGCGTCACTGAAGACTCCGGTGATGGAGACGGAGGTATTTTAATGAGGTGGAAAAGAGAGGTAAACCTTGAAGGAAGTGTTTTCTAATTAACCAAATGATTTGGCCCACAGGGTTGGCGACTGACAAATTATACATTGTGTACCAACGTGAAATTGATAACATGGTAGGGCATCAAAGCAATTTAGGGGAAAAAAAAAAAAGGGGGTTTAAGAAGTGTTGCACAAACTTTTGATTGGCTCTTACGGAGAAAATAATTACAGCTGGGGTTTTATTTGTTGCGGAAAAACAATGGGTATCCATTAGTTAATGATTCATTTTGAATAACAACTGATATATTTTCCGGACACGGAGCAAAGCTGAAGTGTATCATCCTGTGAAGGCAGCGACTTGCAGCCACATTTGCATAATAAATAAAATTGCTGACACATGTATCGCTGCAGATTTCACCGCTTCCCTCTCTGCACATGCTGTTTGACCAACAAACATAAAAAAACAAACATCATTTACAAGTTTGGTTTCTGTTCAGACCTCTTCTCTTCAAAATGAACCAACAACAAATGCGTCTGCCAACAGTGATTGCTGAAAAGGACACTTGTGTCTCACTGTCTCGCTTTCACGACGCACACGTTAAGGTACATTTGCATTCGCGCACAGAGACGCGGGGCCTCCGAGTGCAGTGCTGTCCGGCGAGCCTGTCTGCGTGAGGAAAGTGTATGCAGCTCAAATCAAAGTGATGTTGCACACAGTAATCTTTCTCTATTAAGGATGTCACTTTTTGCAATCTTTTTGCAATTGCAGCCTAATATCCTTTACCACTCCACTGCTGGGATTGTGAGCACACGTACACACACACACACTCACTGTCTCATCACACACATCCACGGTGTGTAGGTATCCCGCTGAAGGAGTCAGCCATGTGTATCTTTCAGATAGGGGTTGAGAAAGCCCTTGATTAGGACAGGAAGTCATGTGTGTAAAATTCACTCTTTTTTTTTTTTTTCTTTACCCCCATCACTCTACATGTAGTGAAGGTAGCTTGTGTCAGACTGTGTGGGTGTGCACACATCTGTAGAGATCATAATTAACTGACATAAAGGTAAATAGTAATATAAAATTAATTACACGCTCACAGTGAATTCCTTTGTACCTTTTGAAGTGAGCTCGCTTTTAATTTTGTGGTAAAATAATTAGATCCTGAGCTGTTTTGGAAATGTAATGCTGAGCCGCAGCGATGAAAGGCAAATTATTTACACTTGGTTTGTTTCTGGTGATAAAAATTCAAAATGGAGACCCAGCAGTACTGTGAACTGGAGATAAATATGTGTATTGTCTAATTCGGCTGATCTTCCTCAGGTGCATTCAGGCGTGCTAAAGTTGAACAGTATCCACCTCCATTCAAGACCAACTCAAGGTAAAGACATTTAATCTTCATTTCTTCATTCAAATTCATACTTTTTAGATGTTGTTTTTGTGTAGAATGATATTTTTGCTTTACCCACTTTTCCATGTGTTTGTTCATGTCTTTTTTTCTGTTAATCATCCTTAAAAAAAAAGGTGCACTTGCACTTGTTGCATCTCCAAGGTGCAAGGTGCATTTTCACTACAGGAAATAGTGCCAGGATATTTACTTGGAACTATGTGTAGGAACCAGGGGCTAAATGAAACCACCAGGTAGATATTTTAGCCCCCAAAATTCCCTGCTTTACAGGGAGAACTTTGTGATAGTTTAGGAACCTTCAGGGTGGAGCTTGTTGCACTGAACATACCTGGTTGTGGTCCAGCGTTTCATTTCACCCAAATCAAATCCCACAACCCACATTATCCATCCATCCATCTTCTACCCCTGTATCCTCCACATAGGACAGTTCGCCAGTCCTTCACAGGGCCACATAGAGAACCCAGGTCTTCTTGCTGCAACCCACGTGATTTAAAACACAATAGTTCAAATGTTTTGAATTTACTCTGTTACCGGAGATTATGGGATGTTGAATTTGTCCAGAATCCGTTTAGGAATGATCCGATAAGTTTCAATACATAATAACAGTATCCCTCGTCGCTCCACTGTTAGTCCTGCTGCTGTTAACCTCACTTACCATGTGATTGCAGCAGTAATGTCGCCGTTCCTCACTTTCCCACTTGCTTGCTCTGTCTTTACTCTCTCACTGCATCAGTGATTCTTCAAAACATGTCTCGTGACCACATTATGATATTATTATACAGTATGTGTCATTAGAGAATGGCCATTATGATAGATCACTGCTGGTTTGAGGTGCGGTTGAAGACTTTTCCAACTCAATTTTATATTTTCTTCATTGTATTTAATAATAACAATCATGTTCTGAGGGTCAAGTGTTGAATCATTAGCCAATGTATGCAATCCAGACCTGGTAAACTGAAGCTGCCTGGTCTGCATTGCTCTTCAGCAGGGGTTCTTCTGGAGGTTGTCATTTGAAGCAAACACTAAAGCATCTAATTTAATGGAATAAGAAGCAAAACCAGC
The DNA here is from genome assembly GCF_958295425.1 of Solea solea. Classification (NCBI taxonomy): domain Eukaryota; kingdom Metazoa; phylum Chordata; class Actinopteri; order Pleuronectiformes; family Soleidae; genus Solea; species Solea solea. Next base: position 40,068,259 of record NC_081134.1, on the reverse strand, counting down.
TGCTCGTTCTGTTTGAATGAAAAGCTGCGGAATTTCTGGCCTTTAACACTGCAACTACAGAGAAGGCACTTTCGGAGAGGGGCATCCAGCCACACTTAGCTCTGATTCCATGCTGTTTAGTGTATTTGTGCAGTATTCATGCACCTTTATTACTGTTTAATGTCAACTCTTAACGGTGCAAAACATAGCCCACCTACAAGCCACAATTTGCAATACGTTTAGTGTTATTGACCAAGATCCAAAGGTGCCCTGTAATTTCACTGCACTTCACTGCAGGGTTCCTAATATTCTTTGGATTGAAGGTGCTTTAGTTTTTACGCCACAAACGCACAAAAACATTAGAGGGTTAAAAAAAAAAGGTAAATATTTTCTCAATGCAGATGCAGTTATCTTAAATTATGGCTATTCTATTCAGTCTTCTCCCTCCCTCCCTCTCTCCTCTTCTCCTCTTTTTCTCTCCCATCCCTTCTTTCTCGGTTGTGTCCCTCGCCTCTGGCAAATGGGAGTCATTTGTTTGTGTGAACTTCCCATAACCCGCAGTGCGTGAGACACTTATCATTCAGAGTGGGGCTGCTTCATTGTGAGTTGTAATACCTCTTGTAGCTTCTCTTCTCTTCTCTTCTCTTCTCTTCTCTTCTCTTCTCTTTCACAACAGGCTCATTATTAATGACTCTCATTCTCACCTCATCCTGTGATTCTCTCTCTCTCTCTCACACACTCTCATCTCCCCCATTTTGCCCTTTATAGTTTTCCCCTTCCCCCTCTTTCCCCCTACCGTCACTCCTCTCTTCAATCTCATTCCCCCTGTAATCTCGGGGTACACAGGACGGTACTCATTACTGCACTCATATCATATCGTCCATCCTCTGTCTTCTTTATATTCCTCTATTCTAACAAGTCTTCATCTCAGGAGCCATCAGTTGTCCTCCCCTTTTCATTTCCCTAATGTGCCCACAGCAAACACACACATATGTAAACACACACCATATACTGGCCCTAACTCATAATTTCATTGCCCTAACCTGGTCCCCATCATTGTGATGTAGAGTGCACCCCAGTACCCTGCAACTGTGTGGCTCACAGTGTGTATGTGTGTGTGTGTGTTTGTGTGTCCACACAATTTATTTTATCTCTGTGAATATCTTTGGGTAAAATGAGCGTGCATTTACCCAGAGAGCGAGACAAATCAGGTAACCTAAACAAGGAATGGCAGAAAACATAAGGAAGAAAAAGTGAGATGAAAATAAAGATGGAAACCGAAAGAGGGGTGAGACACAGACGGGGAGAGGAAAAGAGCAATTTTTTAAGGAGGGAAAGCTGTCATAGGAGGCCGAGGTGAGCCCTAACCCTCTTGCTTGCTTTAATCCCTCATTTATGTGAACTCAGCTTTGGAAATGAAGCTGTCACTGTATTTTCCTTCCTTTTTACCCATGCTGTGGTTGAATCAGAAACCACACATGCATGCAACACACACACACACACACACACACACACACACACACACACAATCGCATAACGGAGACACAGAAAATCACTCAGGAGAGGTTTTAAATTCATTCCAGAGTTGGAGGCAGAGATTCATAGAGCCTCACCTTGTCTCCTAGAGGAGGAATCATCGTATATGTCGGAGACAGAGGGGAATTATGGGTAAATGCAGTGGAGAGGAATGATAGTCTGCAATCTGTGGCTCTAATCTGGGATCTTTGACACATGCCATTCATTTCAGGCGATATTCCACGGCTTGATGTAGAGCTGAAGTATGTGACTTTGCAGTCACTTTTGCCTGTTTTTTCAACACAAATCTGTAAAATAAAGAAAAAATTTAATGGTAACTTTAAAATAAATGAAACACACTATTGTTTAAATCACCATTGTTCCTTTTAGATAATCTTAATTGGGTATTTTTAAGTATAGGAGCGTTTAACTGCAAATGCAAAACAGCCGTACTGTGCATTTTAAAAAAAACCCAAAACACTAAGAAATCCGTCAGTATGTCCGTCACTTTAAAATAATAGTCTGAAATAAAATGATTAAGTGTACCATCGTAAATGTTACGACTAATTAAAAAAAAAACCTTAAGGTGTCACATAATTTAAAGAGATTTTTAGTTGCATTGAATGTATACACCAGATCTTATTATTTTTTTACCTAGAAGGACAGAGAGAGGACAAAGTAAATTAGTAAAGGGCACTTGTCTGTTGCAAAGGCACAGCCTTGTACTGCCATCTAGTGGCGGCACAAGAAAGAGGATCAATGGTTGATTGGTCGATGGAGGGATTGATTTATCCTTTATTTAATAAACAAATAACCAGAGATAATGGAAGCACTCTGAGATGTAATGTTTGGAACTTTTGAACAAATCCAATAATAATTACATAAACTGTAAAAACAAAAAACGTGTTTATGAAATTCTGGCAAGGCACTATTATTGCATTAAATAAATGTATTGTACTTCGCATAATGTATTTGTATGTAACAGGTGAGTTGACCATATTTTTCCTGATTGCTTTTTAAACAATTCATATTAAAACTGCTTTTTCAATATTATATGAAAAAATATAAACATCGTACTACACCTAACCTCAGACGAAAGTCAGGTCATTTTTTTGAAACGACAGCCAAAGATAAGAGGTAAAACAAGGTTGAAACTAAGTTAATAAATAAATTTGAAAAAAGGCAAAAGAATCATATTCCTGTCCATCTTTTGCTCCTCAAACTCCTCGTTCCTTCATTTCTTCCCCCCTTGTTGTTCTTCTCAGGTGGAGCAAGCATCATACTGGTGTGTAATAGCATGCTGTCAGTGTTGGCTGTGGGGAGGAGAGTGGTGCGTCTCAGATGAGATATGTGACTGGCATGCTAACACGCAGTTTTATCTGAGGGAAAAAGCGGGGAGAGACGGAGGGACCCCACATCTCCTCACTACAGGCCTGTGATTAAAGCTAGATGAGCACACACACACGCACACGTGCACACACTTCCAAAAAACACACCCATAGAAGTGTAAACACATGCACGTGTGGAGATTATAAAGAAATGACACACAGGAGGGCATACACACACATATTTCAGTTTATATATACGCAGCCACACATCCTCCCGTTGTAGGTATTGTTTTGACCTAAGCACCTCTGCTCGTACATTATGAAGTTGATCGGAGGATTTGGTTCTAGACGGCACATCCTCTGCCTGAGAATAAGAGCTCTCACTTTCATCCACCGAGTTTCATCCACTACACACAAACGGCGACACACGTATCCATAAAACCCAAAGAAAATGATTGTGTGCAAAGACGGACATAAACAAAATCACAGATTTAAAATAGTACAGCTGGCTTCGGCGCGGCTCGGTTTCATCTTAAATTTCCATTTTACATTCTACTTTGGCTTTAGGGCTTTGTCTCGGAGTGTGATTTCTCAGATGGACGCTGGCCGGAAACTAGTTTGATTTTAGATGAGCAGCATCAGCCGACAGTGCGGTCTCTATCGCTTGCCAATAAAGCTTTGGATACAGATTTTACATCCCTGACCGATGGAACTGGGAGGGCACATGATGACTTCCATGAAGCAAGTAAATGGACAAATCACTCCCAGTATTGTATATGTGAAATTCATATTGGAATGCATTTCTGCTAGTTTAGTGTTATGTATCTGTCTATATTGTTTTCAGGATCAAATGTGAAAAAAGTCAATTTTTTTTCTGTAAACCGATAAAAAAACACATGAAATTATATTGTTTTTGTGGCTGCAGTGATAGGAAATACATTGCTTTTTGTCTATGTCACATTTTCCTCTGTTTTATAAAAGCTAAAAAAATGAATGCATAGTAATTTCACTGCGTGTATATACAATAATACTATACATGACTTGTTCAGAGTGTTCACCCTATGTCAACCAGCGTACTGCGACGCTCATGTGGAGGATAAAGCAGTATGCGATGAATGAATGAATGAATGAATGAATGAATGAATGAATGAATGAATACTTGGTGTTCCAGAGGGTGCTATCGTACCAGATCATGAAATGGAACCGCTTTTAAAAAAATCACAAGTTCTTTTGAAATCTCAATTTAATCAATGTATATATTAAGAAATGTACACATTATCAACACACAAAAATATAAAAATGAATCATTCATCATTGAATTAAGCAAGGCAGTTCAAAATTGATTATCCAAATATCTATAATCACCATTTTTGAATATGTACAGTCTGTGTTTGCATTTACCTTACCTTCTTTACACGTTCTTTACACGTTATTGATAAATTACAGTCCCACCACTGTTGTCCTATTGACCTTGACCACAGACTACTATGCCCCTTTTATTTTCTTCAGCTGCTGAACAAGTGTATGCTATGACTTTGTCCTGCACGTGCCGTTGAGTAATTTACACACCACAGCCATGTCTGAAATTATTACTTGTAATATATGACAGGTTAAGCTAAGATTAGATAAGTTGAATTACCACCCTGTTCTCTTCAGGGTCTGTATCTTACTGATACGACGCCGTCTTAAACCTGAATTGAAAAACGAATATCTTGTTTACAGTGGCAACGTAACTACAGTACATGTCTAGGTTCTGCTTGTTAACTGCTGTGGTGTTTTTTTTTTGTTTTTTTTACAAGGTCCCTTCATTTGAAAGTGACATATTGAAGTTTTAAATTGCTACACATGGCTACTTTAATCATATCTGAGTTATTGTTGCATCACTGCCCTCACAGTCACAGGTGGAAGACGTGGGGTAAAGTCTAACCTCAGACACTGAGCAGAGATTGCTTTCATAAGTTTTAAGTACCACGGAGGAGATGATGAATAGAGGGCAAGGAAGCCGATCCTTTATGTCAGCTGCTTTGGAAGAGTGCAGGGAGAAGTCATGGGTCTGTCTGTGAGGAAGACGAGGGGCTGGCCGGAGGACAATGAGACTGGGGGAAGACTTTATACATATCTGGGCCTGGACCCTGTGGGGGCGATGGGATTGGAGTGTCAGGAGAAGCTGCTGGAAGAGAGGCAGAGACAGTCAGGAAATTCATTTAACTTTTTGCCAATAAAATGTTTTGGTTTAAAAATATAAAAAGGGAATCTATTGATAGTCTGTAAAATGCATTTACTGTGGCCCATGAGAAATCTATATTTGCACATTTAGAGGCACATTTCCCATCAATCTGGTGAAGCCATTAGTTGGTGTAATATTGCCACATTCTTTTTTATTATTATTTTAAAATGGAAACATAATTCTTCTGTGTTCTGCAGGCCTGTGTGTGAGCATATTTAGTTTCAACAGTTAATGGTTTACGCCTACAGTCCAAAAACATACAGATTAGGCAAATTGGACACTCTAAATTGACCGTACGTGTGAGTGTGTGCAAGTGGATGGTTGTTTATCTCTATATCCCCGACGTGTCCAGAGTGTGACCCCGCTTTTTGCCCTATGTCAGCTGGGATTGGCACCAGCGCCCCCATGTGGAGGATAAAACGGTAGGAGATGGATGTAGAAATTGCATGCATACATACAGGTATGTCAAGTATGTGGTTCTTACCTATCTGTGGAGTGTGTGTTACAGGCATGGCACTGATGAGAAGCGTGTGTCCAGTCATGGGATCCTGGGTCAGCTGGGCGTGTGCTGGGTGGTGCAGGTGTGTGGGCTCTGATGATAAGCCTGAACGCACAAGACAGCAACTCATTAATCAAGCGCCAGCGGCATTAAATAGTCAAATGATCACATTTTTTTTTGTCATTTTTTCGTAAATCTTCTTTGCAGAAAACGATGCAGAGCACTGTGCTCCATTTCTCCACTGGAGCGCATGACGGGGGTTGCTGAGGTCGTCCTATTTTTCTCTCTGCAGGTTTACAAGCACAGACACGGGGCCCAGTCTCACCTCCCAGCAGCATCTCGTGCAGCAGGTTGTCTATCTTGGCCAGGCCGCAGAGCTTAATGAACTGGAGCTGTTCTATCATTTGCCAGGTGATGCTCTGGAGGGTGGGCAACAGGAGCAGCAGCTCTCCAAAACGACCCCTGGAGTCGTACTGACGGTCGTTAATGTAATCTTCCAGACTCATCTGGACCTGGAGACACACGTCAAAGTGCGTAAGTATTAAAACAATAACAGTAAAATGTATGTAATTATACAAACTGATAATTAGGCTTGGTTGCTCCTTGGTCTATTAGCAATTATAGGAGACGATATCAGAAAAGACCTTGAAGTGCTTGACCTACCTGCAGACGGATGGCCTTGATCTTCGAAGGGTCCCGCAAGGATTTAGCATCTGCAGATTGGGAGGCAAAGAATGGAAGTAAGGATCAGATTAAGGGAATGAGAGGTGGAGAGAAGGATTGAGGGACATGTGGGTGAGGGGAAAAAAAAGAAATATCAAGCATGGAATTGGGGATATGACTGGAATTGGTGGAATGATTATGGTCAAACTGGGGCATGAAGGCAAAATGAGGGGATTTAGTAGAGGAAAGGGGGGGGGGGGCAGATTGAGCTCAGGAGATGTGAAAAAGGAATGAAAAAATACAATTTAACAATTTGTGTTTTTATTTCTTACCTGTCCCATATTTTGCCTTGTTATTTGAGGTTTATGTTTGTATGTTTTCTATATACTGTTCACTGTCCACTATAAAACAATGGATGTTTATTCTTAAAAAAAGAATTTTGAGCTGATATGAATTACATCTGACATACTATATCATATGACATATACAAATATGTATGGAAGTATAATACATGACAAAAAAACATCATTAATCCAAAATCCTAATCTTGACATTTTCCCTCTAAAATTGCATGCCTCGCTTCGGTCACTCTAACAAACAGGTGACAATTTATTGACACAGATACAGAAAATGGTTCCTGAATTTCCCAGAGAGTAGTCCACAGTTTCTTTATTGTAATTACCTGGATCAAAGAAGACAATAGCCTTGAGAGCCGCGTACTCATTGTCATCTATTTGGATATTCTGAAAAGGATGGACCAGCTCATCCAGCACGCGGTTGGCTACCCTACATATCTCTGCTTCAGGACTGTTCCTGTGTATCACACAGCCGTTACCTGCAGGCAGAGAGAGCATTGGTCAGTGGCTGCGTTGACGAGAGCTGAAAGGGAAAAGAAAGGTATTTGGGTGTGTTATGGTGTGTGGAAGGGAGAGTTTAAGCCTTGAGTGAAAGATAAGTTTTGTTAAGGGTTTCAGTCAAGGTTGTGATAAAGGAGTGTAGGGAAGGTCTTAAGAGGTAATGCATATTGAGTGGCGCAGTGTGCGGGCGGGCGGGCGTGTGTGTGTTGTTGACAGATCCGCCTACAATATAATGTTTGTACATGCGCCCCAGTAATGACTAATGCCGTTTACAGGAGACACTTGTGGAGGCATAAAGGAAGAAACTGAAACCTTGAGTTAATCATTCTCAGCTAACACAACATTTGATCAGTCATCACACATCAGCGCTGAACCACCTGATTGCACCGCATATAAATTACACGGTCAGTCCGTACCTAAAAGCAAGAAGTCCTGGAATGGCATTGACCTTTTAGCGACCCCGAGCAAGAGGTGTTCGCCTGCATGAGCCCTCAGCAAGCTCACCTGGAGACAAAGGCACACACCCACAGTTAAACAAAGAGCACAAACAATGCAACAAAGCCTCCCCTTCAGCCCTTACATACATCACACTGAGGGTCATGCTTGGAGTGTAGTATGTGCTGAAAACTAATACCAAGTAAAAACTAACATTTACAGCACAATCGCATGTCATCGCGTCACATATTGTGGAAGTGGCTTAAGTGAGAATGATTAAAGGTAAAAAAAATAAGAAAGAAATTCTTAAAAACTGCATCACTTTAAAAGTCCAGCGTCTAAGCATCAGTGACGTCTAAAGGGGAGATTGCAGATTGTAATAGACAGACGACTCCTCACCACTTCCTGTCCACAATGGCTTTGGGGAACTGATAATGTGTAACTCAAAAACATACACAAACATACTAGTGAGTACTAGAATCAATTTCTGCCATTAAACCCGACTAAATGTTACACACTAGACCTTTAAGGGGTATTGGTTTTAACCAGGTTTCTAAAAACAAACAAAACCTGACTTTACCTGGTCATCCAGTGGCAGCTCTCCAAAAGCAGGAATATATTTGGCCCATTCAACCAGCACCAGCAACTGCTGTCTCATTGATTCACAGATGTCGCCAACAGTGGCCGACTTCTGCTCTGATATGTCTGACAATACAACTGGAACAGTGATCTAGAGAAAATAATAGTTTCCATTTAGTCCAGATGAATAGTTAAGATGCAAATATCAGCTCAAATGCGGCTCCATGTTAGTGTCTCACTTGTTGGGACAGTGACTCAGCTTGGGCCAGAATAGTAATGGGTGGCAGGTCTTGGGAGTCGGGGATATTTCTTCGCGAGCTGATCCGATCTCTCTCATTCTGCACGGCTAAAATAAACAGATAGATCAAAAGTTACTGTGTGTATAAGTATGAAAGGGGAGCATCCATTTCATCACTTTCAATCCTGGTTTGCTGTTTTTTTCTTTCAGCTGACAGTCGAGGCTGTTTGAAAGTGAAGAGAAATGAATGCTGAATGCAGACACTAGGGCAGTTAATATTTAGGGAAAATAGCCATACAGGCTGGCATCAGCACGAGGAGTCAAACGTTAACTCGTTGCAATCCAGAACAACATGTTTGAATAACACATGATTAGGTGTCATAAACCTCTGTGCCAAGGTTATACCCCTCATAAATACACACACACACACACACACTAAGTAATCACCTATTTTAGGACTCCAACCATCTTGATTCTGAGTCTCTGACCGCAGCCCTTTTTCAGTGTCATGAGCTTTAAATCTGAGTTCATGACTCATAAAATAAAAATAAATTACATTATTTGTAGTTTTTCCCCATTGGACTCCTTCCATCGCGTTTCATATCTGCATGTAAACACTTTCAGTATCGGCGAAAACATGAAACTAGTGATCATGAGATGAATCAATTCAGTGTCTTCTACTTCCTGTCTCAACCTGGGCACTGTGTGTGTGTGTGTGTGTGTGTGTGTGGGTGGTGGGTGGGGTGGGGGGGGAGATGATAGTTTCCATACCTTCTTTTTTCATCCCAGCCCTGAAACATTTGTTGAGTCTGCAGAATCGACACTGGTTCCTCTTATCTTTATCCACAATGCACTGCCTGCTGAACCTGCATGTGATGAACATATAATCATATAAGCAGCTTTACAGAGCATGACACATGATGACACATGAGTAGTGTATAATCTCACGATATATATCTATCTATATATATATAGATATATATATATATACTGTTCTGGACTATGAAGTGCCGTGATGTGATGACTGGAGTGAGTTGTTGATACACGTATGTACAAATACATGTAATCAAATACAGGTTTTTAACGTACCTGCATGTGTAAACATGGCTCTTGCGTATGGAGCGTCTGAAGAAGCCTTTACAGCCGTCACAGCTGGAGGCGCCGTAGTGTTTCCCTGTGGCTTTGTCTCCACAGATCGCGCAGTTGCTGCTGACTCCGTCCGGACCGGCCAGGCTCGGTTCTGTTGGCATGCTCTCTGAAACACACGAAAACACACACGCCCATGCAGGTAAATTCACACGTACAGCACAGATACCTACAGTATGTACATCCTTTATGCAATAATATGTGATTTTGAGACACATACTCCGAGATCTTTATATTCCAGTTCATTGATATAGATATAAATGCTCACACATTAGCATTTTAATGCAGTTAATTCTCACAGAACACATATTATTTAGATTCTTTCAAATTAGCATGATGTATACATCTGCATTTGGTGAACAAATGTAATCCAACTTAAAGTCAGGTTATGCATTATCTTTTTTGATAGTGGCAGGAGTATAATATTGACCCCTTGCCAATTTTTGAATGAACAACATTGTCGAACCCACTGCTGGTCAACGATATTATATATTATATACTAATATTTTAGTAGAAAGTACACTTCCTATTACTTCCTACACTTCTGTTGCAGCAAATGTATTCTGTTATTGACGTAATGAAAATGAATTAAGTATAATTCCATACGGGACATGCAGTACATTGTAGATGTGTGTATAGCCGCCAAATCACTTGTGTTTAATTTGCATATGACATTGTGGTGCGTCCGTGAATCTGGAATAAATATAAATCAGGATAAATAATAATGTGGTAGTTGAGCTGTCAGCCATCTTAAACATTACTGTCTGTGTCATCATTGTTATAGTCATCTCCTCCCCGTGCTCATCATTATTATAGTAATCATGATTGTAATCATTATCAGCTGCACTGCCACCACAATAAAAACCATCATTATCATCAATGCCTGCATATTTATTACTCAGTCAAAGCCCCATCACGAACACAGCACCTGCATATAAAAATAATAACAGACACAATCCCATCATGTATATAATCGAGTCGATCCCACGCCATAGAAAACGAGCCAGTGTTGGACAAACTTTATGTTCCCATGCTGAGGTGACATCACTGTAAGCATGCTTGCTCTTCAGTAAAATAATCTTTATGGCACAAACCGTACCTGCAGTTACGGCCTAAACAGTCTCAATAGAACTCCAGTGTCATGCATTTACAACCTGGACCCAGCCCTTGTATTTCCTTCACAGCTGCAGATTTTCCTTTACATAATATATAAATGAGGCAGTTGTTGTTTTATCTCCCACAGTCCGTGTTAACCGTCAGCTGGAGCCACATTATTTGCGACCAGCACTTTCCATTCCATTCATTTAGATATACGTGCACTTACAGATTTCCTTTCCTGAAACCAATTTGGCGGTTTCAGTAAATGTTTAGTATAACAAACTAATACCACCACATCCTGTTAGGACTCCACACAGGTTAGCATATACCACCCATTTTAGAGAAGAGGTGTCGCATGCAATACAAGGCTATATATACTGTGTATATATATATATATATATATATATATACATATACATATACTCTCTATTCTCTGCCCACAACAAACAGTGTTTTGTTTTTTCATTATAATTGTGGTAAATGTTTGACACGAACCAAACATTAAACATTTGACCAAAACCTTGTTGAAGTTACCAGTTAACTACAATTATTATTACCTTAATGTCAGTGTACAGTAACTCAGCAGGCAGGTATTAGTGATTACAGTTTATTTTAGAAAATACAAACCATACCACTATCATAACCTGGGATATACAGCCATGTGTCAAGTGAGGTGCTGCGACTGTGCCAACCACAATGCACCATAAGATGCATGTGTGTGTGTGTGTGTGTGTGTGTGTCTTCACACTTACCTCCTCTTCCACACAGCACCTCTGCATTCTCAAAGCCCAGCGTGCTGTATGATGGATCAAGGCCTTCACAGTAGTTGGCTACTTCCATATCTAACAGAGTTTTACTCTGAGGAGCAGCGAGATACTTCATTCCTGTTTCAACCTGGTTCCTTGTACTTTTTTTACCAGCTCCCACTGTGGTGTCGTTCTCTCTTTCACCCCCCTATCTTCCTGACTCCGCGTCATCTAATTCTTAAAGACATGACAAGGGAGATCCCTGGAATAAAGGATCAATAATCCCACCTGATTGGGTCTGGAACAAGGAGAAGTGGGAGGAGCTGTGACTAAGACTTCTCACTTTGGTACACATTACTTATCTGTCCCTTCTCTCACACACTTATCTAGGATGGACAGATAGAGGTGAAAGGGTGATTTCACTCCCTCTTTTTTCTCTCACTTCTTTGAATGACATGTGTGTGAGTTGCTTCTGTACGAGTGTGTCGGCATGTGTGACATGGATGGGTGGGTTGCTGTTGGGGGGGTCAGGGGTGTTTTTACAGTATTTGTGTGTCTGTGTGTGTTTGTGCGTGCGTGTCCTTCCCAGTCTTCTAATCTAATCAATAGTGGAGTGATAGCACCACCACCTCAGCAGATATAATCTATAAAAGACACAAAGTGAAGTGGAAAACACTGATAACTCCCATCAGCTCTTCCATAGACAAACACACTTCCTGAGTTTACAGCCCACCCTTTCGTTCATAAAACTTTATTCTACACAGAGAATTTCTAAATTAACTACCCATACACTATAAAACAAATACCTCAAATGGCATTAACCTCTGCAAACTTCCTCCACTTAAAACTTTGCACTGTACTGCACTTAGAATAAGTGTATTGTGCATATTTGTGTGGGATAAAATAGATTTAGATGTTTCTGGTTTTATTTCCATGAAAACAATGAAGATATGACAGTGTCATTGTTTTCTGTTAACGCCTGCAATGATAACTAAGAATTATGCAAGACTAAATAAGAATTCTGCATTGACACTGTCTCTGCTCTTTCACTTTAAGAACGACCAGAGAGTTCCAGTGTACTGACACTGCCAGTGAAGCAACATGCAACGGGGTATTGAAACTACCTTTCCACAGAAACGCACGGCGCGTAGACGAGAATTAGACCACACTGAAGGTTTATCAAAAAATCAAAAGAGAAGTCAAACAGTTGTCAGGGAGCTGTCTCCTTTTTCAGGAATGCTGTAAACATTCTCAAATTTACTGCCATTAACCAGTTAAAATGTCACAACCCGCCCATTTTACTTAGGGAGTTTCACTGCACTAAATCTTACCATGTGACTTAAAGGTAATCCATTCGGAGCATTGTCGGAAAGGCTATAAATGATAAGAGGCAGTATTATGGGATATTTGATGCCCTATATCAGTAATGGCTAGAAAGCACCTACAGTATATGAGCTGGCATGAGGATTATCGTACAGTATAATGCCACTTTAAACACAGTATATCAGAATGTGCATAGTAATGGATTATTTAATGGTTATTATCTGATGTAAAATGACGGTCCAATCACATACACATTAATTAAAGAATGAAATGAAGGGACAGAAACGAGAGAGAGAGAGGGAGAGAGAGTTTATGTTTTAACTAGGCTGTAAGATCTGGCCTCCTGACTCATCAAGTTTGAGATGAGTGAAGAACTGTCAAACACAAAATGTCGGGCGAAAAGCACTGAAGTGTTCTGGATTTAATTTATAGTCATATTAAAAGTATGTTACTGTATCTGGATCAGAATGGGATAAGAATGAAAAATATATGATAAAAAACAAGCAATTTTGTGCTATAACGGACTTGTGCTCCAACGCATACAGCTGCGTTTAAGTTGCATCATTTGTGGTTTGAGTCTTAGTTTCATTAAAGAAATATCTGTATTAATGAAATTGCTGTTATTAAATAGATTAAAGGTTTTATTTTCACATCAGCTTTCACTGATAACAGCATTAAATTCATTCATAAAGTCGTTGTGCCTTTTATCACTTTATATTATATTATATTTAGTCAGATTGCTCTTTTTTTCACTTCAATAACTTGTCCAGCAAGCCAAAAAAAATGACATACTGATTAAAAAATGGATACAAAAGATCAATTACACATCCTTCGAAACATATTAAGAGATATTATGACTTCTCTGGTTGAAAACAAAAGCAGGACGTAACCTTGTGTCCACCTAGCAACCAAAACCTCTTTGCAGGCCATAAAACTCAGTGCAAAGAGGCTATCGCTGTGAGAACTGGCCATAATTCTGTCGCCTCTATTTAGATTAGAGGTTTTAATAGTTGCAGATGAGCAGCCTCCCAACTGACTCTGGTGAAGACAGTATTATTTAGTGCCAAGCTGTTTCAATTCTTAAACCACCAATGCAACAACAACAACAACATAGATTATGAGTAAATCCATATAAATGAGAATTTAAAAATCGTTTATTTAACTTATGAACAACACTTAACAGTGTTGTTGCATGCTTCCTCAAATTGTACCTGCAAGAACAAATAATATAACACAAATAAAACGATGTTCATCCTTAAAAATGCATATGCACGGCTGAATGTGTGTCCAACACGCGACAGCCCCAGCAACTCTCATTCATAGCCTTAGCTTAGCAGGTCCATTCTCTTAGGACAGATTACAGCAATTACTTGTACAATATGTGAAATGGGTTATCGCTTGATCTTAACAGCACCTCACTCATGATTAGGCGAGTCTTATCTGTTTTTTTACAAAATACTGTCGGCGGACACAACAGAGAGAGCACTATCTCAGGCTCTCACACACACACACACTGTACTGTAGCACAGTATGACTAGTACATACTACAATTAAAAGGCACACCAGCTGTAGATGGCAGCTATAGAGACTGAAATGTGTGTGAACAGGGACAGTTGCCATGTCACCACAAAACTACAAAGTCACGCGATTTATCGGAACATGTTACCAAACTTCCCTGAGAAACTGTCAAAGTTAAACTTCACTTCCTCCATAAGAGTAGTAGCTGTATAACTTATAATTCTATAAGACAGGTACTGTGTCTAGTTGACATGAAACATCACAGGAGAATATGGACTTACCTTTGTTTCTGTGTCTATGTGGGATGTGCATTTATCCTGTTGTGCTGCTGTGCTTCGGTGGCCGAGCAGCAAGTCAGTGCAACATTAATCTCAGTGACGCTGAGGACAGGTCGGGAAAAATGGTAAAGTTGTTGGACAATATTAAAAGGGAAGGTTGGAGTGCTGAGCAGCCTATAATTCATGCAGCAACACATTGGATGGCGCCACCATAGAACAGTCATTAGATCGATTTACTAAACAAACGCAAACTAGGGTGGGGATGTTAAACAGTAACCAAGCCCCATAAAAACCAAAAGGAAAAGAATCACCAGGTGTGTGTGTGTGTGTGTGTGTGTGTGTGTGTGAGAGAGAGCCAAGGCTTCGAACAACACCTTTGAGGGCAGAAGGTAAGAGATCCAAGAGGTGTGAGGTAATGTTTCACAGAATAATGGTGAGAAAGTAATGATTTTGGACATTTATTTTCTTCTCTCGGCTGTGTACAAAAGAGGGGGTGAATTATGCAAAATCCAGTCAAACATACAAATAAACATTAGGCATGTCATTATGCATGAGTATGTACATCTTCTCCACTTACATGCCTTTAATATGAAATCATGTGACAAAGGGAAAAGGTACCTCGCCTCCTTAAACACACACTCGCCCACACCAATGTGTTTCCCAGCACCGATGTCAATGATACGGGACACAGGAGGCTAACACAGTTATTAAAACCATTTTACAGGCAGCATGGTGCTGCAGTGATGAGCTCTGTGACCTCATTGCCAGTTAGTCCTTGGTTCTGGTTCTGGTTTTCATGTATGTGTGGGTTTTCTCCTGGTTCCCTGCTTGCAGGGTGGGGTGAGGTTATTTGGAGACTGTAGATGAATTGTAGGTGTGAATGTCTGTGTGTTGGTCATGCGATCGGCTGGTGACCTGCCCAGGGTGTACAACGCCTATTGCCTAATGTCAGCTGGGATTGGCTCCGGCTCCATCTGCAGCCCTCACTGTGGATGCATTATAAATAATGGACTGTTTGATTTCTTTTTTATGTGCACAGGAAGTTAGCGGCAGCAGTGGGTTTAGTTATCGAGGCTGTGTGTGACATCTTTTTTTTTGTCTGCATCAAGGGCACGAGATCAACTTAACATTTTCTGTTGATCTCTTTACAATCAAATGGGCATTCATGAGAAGCACTTTAAGCAGGTTCTCCTCCCCAAGAAAGTGAGCATGTCCAGACAGTTAAACGTGGTCAGACTCAAAAACACCTCATTGACACCCTGCAGCTTTGTAATGTTTTGCAAGTAGTGGAGTCGAAACACATGGTAGGGAATGAAGCAGACCACCATGATTAGAGCAAAGCACAGGCTCTTCAGCTGAGTCCCAAATTCTTGCTGAATGGTGCATCCCTGATGCTGCTTCCTGTACAGAACCCTCACCACATTGGCTTGGAGCACCGTCAGCACAGTGGCCACCACTATAATCAGTGTGCTTATGATGTAATTGAACACCTTGGCAGGAAGAGACTCTATATGTCTTCCAAAGTTAAAGCAAGCTGTCTCATTTACCACGGTGCCATTCAATTTTTTGCCATAGGAAAAGCGGATGATGCACGGAACCACGACGAGCACCACGATCCACACCACCGCGCTGACGAAGAGTGCGTGAATGCGGTATGAGGCCATATGGTGGGCTTTTTGGTGGAACGTCATGATGCGAGTGATGAGGATGATGACATAGAAGATAAAAGACATGTACATGTGGATGTGAATCATGCTGCTGATCACTTTACACCACCCGAGCCCCAGGCTCCAGTACTGAGTCACATAGTAGTAAATCCTGAAGGGCACGGTGACCAGAAAGATGAAGTGAGCAAAGATGAGGTTGAGTACGGCAATGGAGGTGATGGATGTAGAGCTGGACTTCAGAATGTGCATCATCAGGCTCAGGCTGATGGTGCCAATAACCAGAACCATACAGTCGATAGTCAGGAGGGTCATGGGGTATTCAACGCCGTCATTATTTGAGGGTTTGGGTGTGGAATCATTGTTCAATAGGGAACTCCGGTTTACCATGGAATCCATCTTGAATTAAGAAAGAAAAGTGGAGTGATTGAAGTGTAGCTGGCCATCGTTTGTTAAAAAAAAGAAATGTAAGATTTAAAGAAAAGTAAGAGATAGAGAAAATTGTACATCTAATTTAAATTGTTATTTTATTCTTACACACAACACATTATATTTAATGTAGTGTGTTGTCGATTTTTTTTTTTTTTTTGCCAATGCTATAATGATTATACAGTATAATTATTTATCAATCACTTTATTGGAACGTATTCAGACAATACGGAAAACATGTATGCCGTTTTAAATTCCAATGCAAATTTTACACTTTCAATAAATAGTGCCATCAAACACATACGTACGTTAGACTAGAACTACAGCTTGTTATGATTAGTAATTTTATAAGTAATAACACTGTTAACATTTAACTATTTCCAAAATAGCACGTCTGCTTGTAAATCTGCATCATGAATGAACACTAAATCAAAACTACATACCTTTTAGTTTTAGATGAACTGTTCCTGAAGTGCTCCTGTGAGTGAAAATGGTGTATTAGGAGGTTTGTATGACTTCTACATCAAATTATATCTATTATCAACAGGAAGCGTGACGTTTTCGATGTGTATTGACGAGCGTTGGAAAAGCCTGGGTTGTCAGACAAGAGCGTCTAGACATGTGAGCCCGTCTCTGCCAGTCCGTCTGTCTTTGTGTCACCAGTCTGCAAATGTCTGTTATGAAAATTAAATGTTTCAGGGTGTGTGATGTTAGAAACCACAGGTCAGGTTTGCATATTGTGTGTAAATGTATCGACATGTGTGTATCCTGTCAGCACGCGCACACACACACACACACACACGAGCAAAACCACAGACCTACTAGCTTCCTCCTTCAGGTCACCTCTCCTCTCACAGCCGTTACTTTGTGCCTGACAATTATTAGCTTTTATGTTGGCTTATGATTGACATGTTTGACGTTGAGGGTTTTTTATTTGGTCACATGAGATCAGGCACATTAAGTGCATCTTTAGGCCTTTGAGATTTACAATTTCAATCATGTCTTTGCTAAATTGCCAAAGGACCCAGCAGCATGACGCAACCAATCCAAGGCAGAAAGAAAAATGATCATCTGACGATGTTTTGAACCTGGAATTTAAGCCGGCTCAAAACTGTGACACATAGAATGAGAATGACTAAGAATCTTCACAGATACATGTTACGTGTATGTAATTAATACACATAATTGTGTCGACATAATTGTCCAGATGATCGGCAGGTCAAAGGTTTTAACCTAAAATTGGGTAGCATTTACTGAATCCTGATGTATAATGCACTTATATGCCATTATAGTCTTGTGTCCTGGCTTGTTAACACATCCCACCTGCTGCATGAACACTATACACAAATGACACTATTCAAAAGCTGAGAAGTGAAAGGGGATGTGGTGATGACACAGCTTTTGAGAAATCGTCACACAAATGTAATTTAGCTCTTCTAAACTAAAGCTCTCTATAAGTAATGTTCAAGGACCTTTTCGAGTGCACTAATTTCTCTCCTGCCTGGATTTTCTTGGGCCACGAAACATTGTCTTAAATTATAAAGACGTGGCACAACAAAGTCACCTGTGGTTGAAGTAAACATGACAAATACAGCAAAAGTGAGTTCAACTTAAAACGAACCATATTGTAAGATGTCATCAAGATGGAAAGTCTTAAACTTAAAATTAGTGGTTAGACGTCACTTACAATGTGTTGTTTATTGATCTTTATGTGTCTAAGTACGTCTGAATTGATACAAAAAAAAGAAGAAAATGTGTCTTTAGTGACTGATTGAGTGGAACATTTCAATGATACTGGACATGCTCAGTCTTGTTTTATACTACATATCGCTTTATTTACATTTGCTGTTCTTAGTCCCCATCTCCAGTCTTCTACAGTACACGGTCACAAAAATATTTAAATAACATCCCATTTTCTTACACACAAGGACATACTTAAGCAGCTTTGCAGGAAATAGTTACACACTTAGTGTTATCAAGTATATCCTGCCTTGGTGGATCATAAATCAGCACTCCTGGCAAAGACATAATTCATAGTCAAATATTCAAGTGGCCTCAGTCAGTTCATCAATGATTAATGCAGAAACAATGTGCTTGAGACACAGACTGGGTGTACAAAAGAATACAGAGCAAACAGTACTGAGCAAATATCTTTGGCTACTCTGGAAAATCTCACATCATAATTGCCAATCTAAACAGTAAGAGTTGGTTTCCTACAAATCACTTTGAAACATTGAAGTAAACACAAACACTGACACGAGAAAGTCAAACTTACTATCTGTTGTCTACTTGTCACTTCACTGTCTCATGAAGTCATGTGTTAACTTTTGGAGAGGCTTTCCAAAATCTGTGGTGTTAGAGTTTTGCATAGTACAATGTAGTATACGAACTCCTATAACTGTATCCCTTATGTGTAAACCCATGATATTCAAACAAAATGACAGGAAATAGTGTTAGAAAAAAAAAAAAGAGATCATATTGGTACAAATGTAGATAAGCAAATTCAGGGAAAGTGCGACTTGGGTTTCCTCCACAGGATAAATCTTTTTGAGGTCAGAATGTGGGTGACGACACTAAGCAGCATCAAAAAAATGGTCATGGACATCACTATTACATAGTGGCTAATGCTGCAAGAGAAGAGACAAAGAGACAAGTTTCTCATGTTATTGTGTAAGCGGGTGCATCACAAACACATTTAGAAACAGTGTGTGTAATTCAGATTTTGACACAATGTTTGTTTTTTCAGTGAACTTACCTTGTACCAATGTCCAACCAGCTGCCGTAGTCCTGCACCAGGAAGAAAAAATGCTGAGGAAAGGAAATGAAATGTGAGTTTATTATCATATTATTACATTTAATGTATGTTGCACAAGGGTAGGTGGGGTGGCAAGAAGCCGTCTGTCGCGACCTAAAACAAATCACTTCCCACATTTGTAATGTGCATACGTTTATATTTAAAAGTTATACATAACAGTTTTAACGAAGGAAAATGGAAGAAGAAATAATATCATATTAAAAAAGTAAGCCTTACCAGAGCCATTAAGTCTGAGATGACCAGCACGATGAGGAACAAACTGAAAAACATCAAGGGAGAGAATGAATGAAAGGATAGTAAATATTTTCATATGTTCAGTAAAATGCATCATGCCTACAACAAATCCCAGATAAGAACATTTTGAGTTGAAATCAAGTTGAAATAGATGCTTCAGTTGTCTTTTTAAAGAGGTTACCTTCTGGATGAGAGCTGTGTTACGACTTGGATGGTCTCAAATGTGCACATTACAATTATGAATGGAATGAGAACCTGTGAGGACAGAGCATAAGATTTAATTGTTAAGATATTTAATTGATTCAGTATCATGCTATACCATTCCAATCTATTACAAATAACAAATGCAAACCACAGGAGAGGAAGGCTAACATACTATGTCCTAGAGAGATACATCATGAGAAATATTCATTTACACAGCATATAATGTAGAAAAATGAAGTGTGTGTAATATGGTACCTTCCACATCATCAGCCCTCCCATGATGAAGGGGTTAAAGACAGTCAGGAAACAGTAAACTGATGCTGGGTCAAAGCTAGATTGAAAAGAAGACAACAGAGGAAGTGACTTAAGTTGAGCATTACGAGTGAAGAGTTCTCAGAAATCTGTAACGTATCCAAAACTTATGTTAATCATGTCTTGTCTTGAGGACAGATATTGTGATGGCCTCCTTGACTGACATGCTGTATTTGTATTGTATTCACTACTAACAGACATTTGTTTTACCCACTCTGAGACCATGTTTCACCACATACTGCCCCCGCCACACAACTTCCTGTGATTTAGCATGCATGCACACACACACACACACACATATAGTACCTGTTAATTGAAGCAATGTTTCCTGTACCAAAAAATGCAGTTATTATAAAAAATACCTGAAGAAGACCGATAGTCAAAGAAACAACAATTTCGAAACATTGAATACATTTATCTTACATTTCTTAAAGAGCATTAAATCATATAACTGTGTTACTTAATTTTTCACTGTTACAATTTCACTGCTCCAATGAGGATACAAAAAAATAAGATCTTCTGATGTCATCCAACTTCAGCTGTCGGATCTTGGCAATGTCGATGTTAGCAGAGAAATCAATAATGGAGAGCTGGAAGACAAGAAGCAAACACACACACAACCCGTTCATACACTCAAACACATGATAATGATCCAAGAAGTCAAGAACAGTTCATAGATCTTTATGTAAACCTGCTTCACAGATTATATTTTGTTATCTTGTTATCACTAATAAGGGTTTCACTTGGAGAGGAGACTGCTTTGCTTTAGACCAGAGGTACTTTCCAGTATAACATAAACACAAAATAGGCAACGTTAATTTCTAGATCCTCTGACTACTGATACTTGATCCATTCTGTCATGTGCTGTAGTTCACACTGCTTAACGAAATCTTACACATAATGTCCTCACCTCTTCTCTGCCAGAGACACCCTGTGCAAGCATAGCTTCCTGTTCAATGTTGATCCACACAAACATCAACCAAGATAACACAGGCAGGAACAAGGCCTCTGATCTAGGTGCGATAAAACACACATTAAAAGTGTTTTTGTGATGATAAATCTCCACTCTATTCAATCCAAAGTGTTAGTGTAGAGTGGAGATGTGGATTGTCTCTATTATAGCCTGTCTTACCCAGTGCTCAACAGCAGGTATGTGGCTGTGAAAGAGAGGAATATGCTGAGGAGTCGATGGAAAAGACGAGTAGAGCTCAACAACGGAACCAACATAGAAGATCCTAAGCAGAGACCAGAGAAAGAAAATGCATGTTAAGGCATAAGTGTATATATATATATATATATGTACTGGTCACTTTATTAGCTACAGGTGACACCTAAAAAAAATGTCAGGAGTGGCACCCAGTTTGGTCTTATGTTGCTAAAACCCATCTGCTTCAAGGTTGAACTTATTGTGCTTTCAGAGATGGTTATCAAGTGGTTGTAACAAGTGGTTATCTGAGTTACTCGAAATGCAGCGAGTTGCTGACAAGTGATATGTCGATCAGGTATTACAGGTGTATCTAATAAAGTGACTAACTAGTAAATGACTAACTAAAATCATTTTATCAATAAATGGTGATTAAATCAATATTTAATCACCATTTAAAAATAGAAAATGAATAATAAATACAAATGATTTAATGTGATATGTGACATATTTGTGGACATATTTATAATGTGGACGAGTCTCCTGCACTGTGTGTTCTCAGATACCCGCTCATGCACATCCACCTACCTAATGTGATCCAGCTGATGATCTGATTAAAAAGTGGCAGGCCCTGTTTTTGCTGCAGACTGGAGTGAGTGAAGGATGGCACGTATGCACACACTGCCACATGGAGCATCTGTTGAGTTTGACAGGTAATCATTTATTTCTCACTAACACAATCATTCACACACACACACACACACACAGTATGATATGTGCTGTAGCTACC
The DNA here is from genome assembly GCF_958295425.1 of Solea solea. NCBI lineage: Eukaryota > Metazoa > Chordata > Actinopteri > Pleuronectiformes > Soleidae > Solea > Solea solea. The sequence continues at coordinate 40,046,238 of NC_081134.1, read as the reverse complement.
TGCGTAATGAACTGCTGTCTGTCACCGAGGTGCAGCGGAGTTCTCTGTCGTGATGACCAGAGGTAACACGCTGATGTGAAGACAGTGAGTAGACCTGCGCAAGTACTGAGCAAACAACCACAATCTAATTTAATGATCACACATCTTAATTTTGCTTCCCGTTACATGTTCTGCTAGTATTTAACACTGTGTCTCTGACAGTAATCAAATCCCTTTTTGTTAAAAAACTTGTAATAACTTGTGATACTTACAAAAAGGATATAATCATTAGAAACAAACTGCATTAAAGCTGATAAAACACTGTTTAAAAACTTTTACACTTTCTGAATGAATAACCTGAATCTGGTTTCTGTGTTTTGGTCTCATTTCTGATAAATGTAAGCAAATAGAGGAAGCACTCACACCAGATGTATGTTAGGCTCTCTGCCCACAACAGGCATCAAGGGGAAAAAAGCCAAAAACAGACAGGCAAGAAACCAACTCACTGAGCGGAACTGCATGGGGACAGAGAAAATCGGTTCAGAGGCTGTATATAGATTCATAATTTAATAAACCAGGTATCAATCTGACAGTAGATTGGTTATAAATAAGTACAATGGAGGTCAAGACGTGTACACATTTTTTTTTTCTACTTTTCACTTCACAATTTATTTCACATACTGGAGTGATCATTCTTTTACTGTCTTGCTTATAGTTGTCCACATTTGTTTCAAAGGCATCACTGAATCACCTTTAGATTCACAAGGTTGTGTGTGTAAAACTTTAAAAGATAATATAGAAATTGAAAAAAAAAACAACGTATTCAATCAGTTTAGACTTTGCCTATTAATTAAGTTGACCATGATGTAATTAAACATCCATCAGATAATTCAAGTTTCCTGGAAACGTGCCATTTTACTTGCAATATGGTACTTGGAAAATGCGAAATAAATGTGTTGCATTTTTCCAACATATGTATATGTATTATGTACTATGTCAACATAGGAAGCCATGACCGGTGGCATAGTTACCTTAGCTTTGCCAAAAAGTCCTGAGAGAAATGGCCAGAGAGACAGGACAGCCAAGCCCACAGTCAGGATGGCGCGATGGAAGAAACTCACCACCTGGGGGCAGCAAAGGGGAATTTTTATACTCCACATTCTGAGCCTGATACATGGTGTGTAAATGGCCAAATGTGCTCTGTTTGGAAATCAAGATTTATGTGTAATGCTGACTAGGAGAAATATGCCTCTACATGTCTATTTCAAGGCATTAAAGCCACCTACCAGTAACTCAATTCCAAATGCCACCAGCACAAAATAGCCAAAACATTTCCACAGAGGAAGAGAGGGCGCAGACTGAATCAAATCCATCAGAATACCAGACCTAAATAGATCATTGAGATTAAATTTCCTCCGAGAGAAAACTGCTTTCATCATTTACATAAGGAAAAAAAACATGAATTAATACAACACCACATCAAACGATGTAATTAACACCTCAGAAGTTCTATAAGAGACGTGCACAGATGCATGTGGTCAATCAAAGCACTATATTCACAGAGCGTTGAGATAATTAGCATGTATGATAACTAGATAATGTATGAATGTTTTTAATTTATTTTGTATTTTCTCAGATGTCTTTATTACTCACTCTTTTAGGACAGAGTACCATACAGGGACAGGCAGCAGGCAATAAATATAATAGGTAACAGGGCTCCTTTGGACAAGCAGGAACCCAGTGATCACCACTGTCACACACATACACAGCTTCTCCAGAGTGCGGCAGGGCATCTGCAAATGCACACACACAGAAACGTGACCAAAAAAGAGGATTTAACATTAACATTAACATTAACTGAGAGCAATTCAAAAAAAGGAAAAGGATAGAGGGGTTAAATTATATGTTCTGACCTTGTTAAGCAGACTGGGATGTCTGATAAGGTTAGCATGAGTCTTAAGTATGACTAAGACAACATATGAGGTCCAGCCTACAAATCCCAGCACCACACTGCAGCCCAGGAAGAACCTGTCGTAGGTATGGTAGTAAACCAGGCCCTCCAGGGAGTGGGATATCAGAGACTGGCACAGAGAGATCTGATAAGAAATGTAAAGTTTAAAACAAGAAAGTTGGAAGAGAAGAGCTCATTCAAACCCCAGCTTTTTGAATTTCAACTAGACGACTGCTGAGCTAAATGTTTGTCCATGCTCTTCATGTACCAACAGTATAATCTGCTGATTGTCTTTTCCTTCATACTTACAGCATCATCAAACTTCTCCAGCTGAATCAGCATCCTGGCATTGAGGATGAACTCCGTTTGTTTTGACTCAGTGAGTTTTCTGGGAAAACAAATTGCAGAAATGTAATCTTCATTGTGATGACTGGTATGCATTCTAACGTCAGAAGATAAAAAAGAAGTCAAAGAAATAAAAACAACAGGGGTAAACAATGACTGTGCTTTCCACAGTGGGAGATATAACCAGAGAGACGGTGACATAAAAACTGTTAATGTTGGCAGTATAACAGCAGCACAACTTAAAATACCCTTATAACCTACTCCGTAATTCACTAATTGTACTTACTGGTATGGGGTGAAGAGAAAAGACAATGTTGTCTCCTTTTTCTGGGCCATTTTTATCTAGAAAAGCACACACACATATGCAGTACAAGTGTATAGATTAGTTACCACAGTTTTTACTACCTTTACATGTTGTATATAATTAAAATGTTGTATCAGTAATAGCAGGTTCATGCTGTCATACCTTAAATTGCGCTAGTATTTGAATAGCATTAGTGTACATGCTCTCTGCCTTGAAGAGGTCAGTGTTGTTGAGGTAGGGAATAGGTAACACACCCTAAAATGACATAAAGATAAGCAGAAGTTATCAAATCGAATGTAAACTCAAATATTCACAGATTATTGCAGAACTTACAACGGAGTTAACAGGAAAGGGCACGCCAATGAGAGAAGCCATTAGGGGAGCAATGTCAGCCTGCACATAACAAAAACAAAAAAGATTTAATTTTACTCCTTATTCTGTTATATCACTGCTTTCTAAACGTAGTACTACAGATGAATTCCAGTAGTGCCAGGCCATGGGTCTTACCTGACTGACATCAACCCGACGGAGATGCTCCAGATTCCAGTCTGAAAATATTATTATACAAAATGTAACTCTACCTTCTATATTGCACAAGAATATTTTAGTTTACTGTGGTGGAGCTGTATAAATTAGGTCCTTAATTAGAAGCTATAACAATAGACATTTAAGCAACTATGACTTCAGCACCTTGTAGGTATCCATCATCATACTGTTGAGGTGCAGTGACTCTGACGGCTTTCTGAATTCCAGCTCCCCATACCACTAAAGGGGTGAGTGTCTCAGAGGGATGGCCTGCACCATGGGAACCTGCAGACACATGAAAGAAAACATCCGCACACTTCAAGAAACGCTATTAAGAGTCTGATTTTTCTTGCAGAAGAATTGAGACACATCCACAGACACACAAGCTAGTGTCTTACCCCAGTTTGTCATTCCATGATCAGAGGTGAACACATAGGCTGTTCTTCCATCGTAACCAAAGAAATCTTCTACTATAGACACCAACTCAGCAACACAAGTGTCCACAAGACCAATATTGTCTTGGTACTCCCTGAACACAATTCACAATAGAAAAATGTCAGGACGCTGAAGAATATGTTAATTTCATTATATATTGCCTAGAACACAATGAAATTGAATCTAAATAGTCTTTTAACAACTCTCTTACTGTGACATTGGTCTGTGAGCGTGTCCATTTGTGTCAAGGCCCAACAGATGAAGGAAGAACACGTTCTTATCCTGGAGAACATTTGACCTCAGACTTGAATTAGACTTTGCTGACTGAAAGAATGACTGTTAGAAAAATAGAAATAAAGATTTATATCACTGATAGTTAGGAATCAATACATTTGTAATGAATATTTTTAATCACACTGCACCATAATCTACCCCAAATGGTTGCATTGCATGCATTACAATGTAGAAATTAAAGTGGACAATTAACTTTACAGAGAACAATACTGACCTATGTAATTAAAAACTCCCAACTCTTTAAGTAGCAGGTTGAAGAGGATTTTTGATTCAGTTTGATTGTAAAATCAAAGAAAACCAAATACAATGTGCAAATTATTTGGACAGTATTATCATAAGTATTTCAAATACTATACTTTGACTTGAGTAAACACCCAGCTGTCGAGCCTGGAGGCATCAGTGGAGGCAAAGTCCTCTTCCTGTGCTGGGTATGTGTTGGTATACACATGGTCTCCACTGGCACCTGGAGGACAGTTTAGAGATCTTTTGATTCATCAGAAGGATTTTTAATTGTACTTGTGAAGCAGTTATTATATACTACCATGATATTTCTTTCTTTATTTATTTTATAGATTCATGCTATTTACTGTACATTCATATACTGCTCAATGTTTAGTGAGCTTCTTCTTTTGATTAATTGTAACTTTCATCTTTCATTAACATTGGTTACACTTGGGTGTGTGTTTGTGTACCTTTGGCAAACATAGGCAGAATATCAGGGCTGCCCCAGCACCAGCTGTGCCTGCTCTCATTGAACACAGAGTCAAACTCTACAGGATTCTCTTTCCAGCCTGTGAACACACACACACACACACACACACACACACACAGGTTAACATATTTACTGTGACAAACCAAAACAAAGGGGATCGCCCACACAGACACATACAAAGCATACAATGTGAGAGCTAAACACTCCCACTCATTAACCTTTCCCAGAGATGTTTCTGTATTGAAATCACTCCTCATTCCTACCTTTAGCAACAGCACTAACATCCTCATAGAAGCCAGCAATGACAGCAACATGACCAGGCCGAGACTCCGTGGGCACATGTGTGTGTGACACACCCCAGGTTCCTCTCTCCTCGATCACACCCCTTATATTGGGAAACACACACCGATAGGATTTATTGACAAATAAACACACAGACTTGTTGTATTGGCACTTATTGGTATGTATGCATATTTTATAACCATTGTATATTAGTTTCCAAACCTCAGGTATGGAGCCCTAGATGAGCCATTGGGCAGTAGGGTGAAGAAACTGTCAACTCTAAGGCCATCAGCAATGACCAACACGAGTCTGGAGGCAGGTGGTGCCAGCGGTGTAGTCTGGGGTGTCATGCCATGGACCAGGGGAGAGGTGAAGTAAATGTCAAAGATGGAGATAAAGAAGACTACATGGACTATCAGTCCAATTAGGAAGAAGGTGATCATCCTCATTTTGAATGTCAGCACATAGGCAGGCCTGCAGAACAACCTGGAGACAGGGGGTTTAAAGAAGAGAGACTTAAGAAAAGATTTAAGTAAATGTGGACACCAGATAAAAAGGTTAGAGAGAGGCCGGAGAAATGTTTAGCATCAGACAGGTTTAGACAGGTTTAGGCCATGCAGATTAGTTAAGAAACAAAATAATCCCTCTGATACCACATTCCATTAGTGTGCACAAATAATTAATTTAATAGCTATTTTAGGTTGTTTCCATTAGTGTCCATTGTGCCTAATGCCTGACACATTAAACTGGAATGACTACTGAATCTTAAGGCCATGAAACAAGTCCTACCTGTATGTAACGTCAGGTGAATCCGACCATAGAACAGGACGACACTGTCTTGTATGTGTTTTACTGGAAGAGAAGAACAAACTACTTCCATTTTACTAATTCACAATCAAATTGGTCGTTTATCTTCGTAAACGACCAATTTTAAATACAGAGAAGCCGCGAGACCGACGCTTCGTTCTCGTAAACGAGGTCAACGTAACAGTTTAGTGCGTGCTTTTACAAAACCTACTGTCCCGCTTGTAAGAAGATTACTTCAAGTCAATTCAGTTACAATGGGAATTCACTTCCTTGTTGTGAATGACGTTGAGCTGCGTGGGGACGTTGTTACGGAATTGTGGGTAATGTAGTTGAAATATGTATTTCCCATCGAGCTTTCCTTTGAAATTCACGTCTCCCTCAGTGTTTTTCTTTTTCTTTTTCTTTTTCATAATGAAATTAACTGCGTTATAGTGCAGTTCTGGTGTAAATCGTTGTTTGTGCAGCTTGTGATTCCTTGGCAACACATTAGCCAACGTTTGATATGTGCTGTCAAATGTACCCTGCCCAGTTTTCCGTTCCATATCTACCATCCAATCATTTTCCAGAATCTGACAAAATGGGCGGGCTCTGACGTAAGGCCTCGAGAATTCAGCCAATCATCGCTTCCCATTCTGTCCCCCTTGTCAAACCTAGCTAGCCTTATATCCACTTTGGTAGAAGCGGTTCCGATTAGCTTAGCTGCTAAAAAGCTTTATATTGGAAAGATGGCGTCGGTTAACCCGTTTAATATCAGCGACTCCGATGAAGAGGCTGAACGGCGTCCGAATGAAACGGTTGACACAGAGAGGAGCCCAAGCGAGGGAGCGCCAGGGCCGCCACCAGGCAATCCTTTCTCCCCGTCTGCAGACGGCGAGCCTCCGACACTTCTGCTGTCAAGCAACCGAACGAGCCCCAGCGGTGAGGGCATCTCGTTATCGGCCGCTGCAACCTCCGCGATGGCAAGCAGCGCCGAGACACGGGTGTCGGTGGATGTCATTGCTGCTCAGCTAATACGGGACCAATACATCCTCACGGCCCTGGAGTTTCACACTGAACTGTTGGAAACAGGCAGAGAGCTCCCGAGGCTGAGGGATTATTTCTCCAACCCGGGCAACTTCGAGCGACAGAGCGGCACTCCGCCTGCCAAAGATCAGGTCCTTGGACCTGGTGGACCGCTGAGTAAGTAGCTGCTCAAAAGGCAAATTACGCCAATTTAGCTGTCATGTAGATCTTTCTTTATCTCAAGTAGCTAGCTAGCATTAGCTTAATAGATTGAAGTGGGAAAACCAATCAATCCTGAGCTATCTGCTTGCTGCACCTGCTCGGTCCAGTCGGGCCCACAGCCAACAAGCACGATTTGTGGATCAGCTGTTTTGGCTGTTCAGAGCATCACAGGCTCACGGGAATGTGTGCTACAGTACAGTACACAGAAGATGAATTGGTGATAATGTGGCAGGCCTGTCGTGATCATTATAGTGTTATTCAGCCCTGCTGGGAAAAAAAGCCCCCCTACTTTAGCCCATAGAGAGGCCAGAGGTGAAGCTCAATTACAGAAAATTACACAAAGGGATGAGAAGTATTGTACTAGGTCACAGTGATGGATACTTGTTGTTTTTTTTTTTGCAAGTTAGGTGTCTAGAACTGTTGCACCCACATTCAGAGCTGCATTATGGGATTATGTGGCATGCAAAGTGTCTAAACTCATGAACAAACATGCCATGCAAATAGCAACTATGGTAATTTGTATGCCTCAAACTAGGGAAAGCACTCTGGAGCACAAGCCTCCAACAAGGCTGCTCAGTTTCCTGAAGCCTCAGTACACTCATGAGGTAAACCAGATCTCAAACAAAGTGCTAGTCATTTCGTCCCTTGGACGCAGTCTACACCCTCAGAAAATGTAAATATCTGGCCTTAACATTTTTGTTACATTTAGTTATTCTGCTTGCAATGCAAACAGACACATGCTGGTGATAGCATAAGCTCCTTGGCAGAGGTAAAACAAATATAGTCTGCTATAAAGCAGCAGAAATTGTAGTCCCTCAAATTTCAACTAAATTGTGGCAGAGCACAGGAGCTTGGCATTAACATAAACATGAATGGCAGTGTCTGTAAGTATAGGAGATCATATGTGACTTGAAAAAGAAAACATGCATCGAGCACAATGTTTAACAATCTATCAATTAAAGACTGGGATTTTAATGCAAAGACTATCTTAATATTCTCTACTGCAACATTTAAATAATGTAACTTAAAACATCCAGGAGAGAATGGAAGGGAGCTGTGTCTGTGACCCAAATGGTGTTGATAGTGATCTATACTATCTTTTAAACGGACTGAGACACATAAGCAGTGCCTCAACCCCCATCCCTTGCTGATTGTCCTTAAGTAACACAAACAAGTAGATTTTTACACTCTCTATGCTCTAAAATGTCATTCAAGGTATTCAAATTTCAAAAGAAAAAATAAGTCCATAATTTTCCTTATTTGCAGGCTGAACAATCCTCGCGAATGATTGTTCATTGTATAACAAAACTGTGGCTGTTCATCAGCTGAGAGGGCTATGGCATTTATGCTGAAGGAGGAGAAGCTGTGCTTTTATTACCAGAGGATTTTTCCTTCCTCGTTTAGATGGAGTAGCTCTGGACAGTGACTTGATGTCTCATGAGGCTCCTGTATTGTCCCGAGTGTGGGCAACTTGCCTGAAGCTAATTCAAGCAGATAGCAACCAGTCACTGCACCCATTGTCTGTTTGTGTGAACCCCACCCCATAGAATAGGTTAGGTATACTGTTTTTCTATACAGGACGACTGCAGAAAAGGCAAACATGTGTGAGCTGTGTGTGTGTGTATGAGCTGCAAAGTGGTGGAGTTGTCTGTTGGTTGCATTGTCATACTACAAACCTTCAAAAGATTCAGAGCAAGGTAACATAATAAATGTTTCATGATGATCTCTTTGAAAAACCTGACAGGACCTGACGGGTCTCCTGTTGTGAAACTCAAAGAAAGGTCACTGGGAAACCGTAAGCACAGTGTTCTTAAGCTTTTGATGATAGCTGAAGAAGTTCACACAAAAGAAAAATAAATAAATCTCAGAGGAGGTCAAATCTACTATATGAAGAAGGGAAAGAATGCTGCAGCTGATGAGATAGAAAGTAATGAACTCAGCTCAAGGGTATGTCACTCTTTTTTTTTTCTTTTTTTTTTAAGCATAATCGTCATATAGTCATGGCCTCATGTGATCAGTGGTTTGACACACATGTTACTTTAAACAATGGCATTACACTCATATTTGACTGTGACGCTAAAGGATTGTACATAGTTATGAGGCTTGAAAATGGAAGTTTTCTTCGCATTGAAAAACATTTACACTCCAGAATGTTATCCCTGTAAAAGTTATTTAAAGACTTTTAGTTAAGCAGCCAGAGTTGTGATTGATGAGATCAGAGTTTACGACCAGAGTCTCTTAGCCGTGAGCAGCTGATTACACTGAGCATCATATTATGGATAATTACTCAGTTATCTGCAGCTGTCGGTCTAAGCCACATGACACAGCAAGGCATCTCTCACCACTTTGTTAATTTGCTGCAAGGAAGTGTGGAGGACTTCCTCCACCTTTCATTGATTGGTCAGGCAAGTATGTGCTCATGTGATGTGAAGGGCTTAAATCCAAGCATGCAAGTCACTTAAATTGCCATATACAAAGTCAACAGTAAGCTGCCCCATCTAAAGATCACTGTGTAGTTTCTAATGTAATGTAATGATGTTGGTTGACAAAAGTGGCCATATAATGTCAAGTAAAAAGATCTGTCACATTTAATTTGAAAGACCATTATTCATGTTCTTCAGTGTTACACATTTTTGAATTTGGCATAGTGGCGATCCAGGTCAACCATCACAGCGCCTGGTCATTTGATTGGGACTCTGATGTATTAGCTGGCTCAACATTACATTTTCTCGGCGTCTCCTCTATTACTTTTCTCACTTAATAATGTCTGACCATCATTCCTGCTATTCGCAGCAGCAGGTTCGTATTGAATGAGAAGGTGATTGATGATATTGTTGTCTTGGAAATGTTTCATGTAGTTCTGGATCAGTTCTGCCTCTGACTGACTGCCTTAGTTTGTATTTGAACTGTCACCTGTTTGGGGCCTATTCTGGCATAACCTGATCTGAACCAATGGCACTCACGAAGACCAAAACCTGGTCTTTCTTCATTCGGGACACTGATAAGGACTATCTTGTAACAAGTGATTCAGTGCGAGTTGATGACACTCCTGTACTCGAGAACAGAGAGAGAGGGAGAGAGGGAGGGAGGAGAAGAGACTTTGCATGGATTTGTGTATGTTCAGCACAACCCGAGTTGCAGAAGTGAAGTGAAGAATTGATAGCCTGAACAGCCAGACCCATCACAGTCCATGCAATACACACCGCAGGCATATAACTGAAAAGTCAGCTGGGAAGAAATACTTGTTTTGTTTTTTGCAAATTAGTCACATACACAAAAGTCCTCTGTACAGGAGTCAGCCTATTGTGGAATTACAGGTTTGTGGGTTTTTTTTCTTCTCACACTCACACCCATGAATAAAGCCATAATGTTTTTTACTGATTAACTAAATAGATTACAACTATAACAGTGATTGCTCTCACACGTTATCAGGAAGTGAAGACAGTTGAAGGAATTCACTACAGGAAGCGGGATTATTCCCATACATTCACAACCACTGAAACCCTTTCTGTCACCGGACTGGTGGTCTGTTTGATGCTGTATACTCAAACTTTTTCCAAACCAAGTCACAATCTATTCCAAGGATAGTATCAGGAAAGAAAGAAACACTGACAATTTATGTTTGTATGGTTGGATCACACCCTGACAAAAGCCAGAAATTCTGAGGTCAATAATGTGACCAGCAGCATGTGCAGTCAGTGCAAATAGATAATCATATTAACAATTTCTGCAACATCAGTGATGTTGTCAGGTCAGGAAAATCATTTCTACACTATTATTCACTCACTCACTGAGTCCCATCCTAACAAAGCCACGACTTTAAGGCCAACAACACTATTTTCTTTGCTTGACCTTTTACTGTGTCTTGATATCACAGAGCAAATAGGAAAGGAAACACCATTGGTTAAGCTATCAGGTCTGCCCAGCTCTGTGAAACAGGATCACAGGCATGCTTATGTGTCAGCTTTATCTGTTCTTGAAGGGAACACTACATTAGGCAAACCTGTTCCCAAACGTAAGGTTGCTGTTTGATAAAAAAGGCCTCAAAAAGGTTGATATTGTAGTTATGGCTTGTGTTTTTTTGAGTGGTTAGTCACCATTTTTAACTAGTTATTGCTTTTTCCAGCCTGGCTAAAAGTCTCCTAAAGCAAAAACAAAAAAGACACATTTGAAAAGACAGGGCTTGTAAAGTAGTATTGCTGGAGGATCATTTGATTGTCATATGTTTTAGTAATGTATGTATTATCACTTATTGCATTCTTGCCTCACCCTTTCCTTCGTGTTTTCATTCAGATCGTGCAGGCAGCATTAGCACCTTGGACTCGTTAGACTTTGCCCGTTACTCTGATGATGGAAACCGAGAGTCGGACGAGCGCGTAGCAGGTAAGATGACCTGCACTGTCCAGACTGAAAGGCGAGACAGTTTTTGGATACAAAAGATGGAGGAAAGAGAGCTTAAGAGAATGTGAGATTTCCTTTAAAATCAAATGAATGATGCATCAAAGACAACAATAACAATGTCGTGTTTTTCATGTGTCATAGTGGCACTGCTTGGTACAGTTGTTTTAGCAGGTATGACAAAGCTATGAGCGTGTTTTAATATCATAATATCACATTTAAGTAATTGTTTCATTGCTCATTGTCACAATATCAGAAAGATTTGTAGATATACAGAGTCAACGTTTTAAAACAGAACATGCATCTCTAAAACGTGGCTGTTTGTAACATGCCGTGTGATTGGTTCTGTGTTCTCACGGTGCCCTCGGCTGCCACTGTTGAGTCAGTCTGTGGTATTTTTGGTACAGCATCTGTCTCAGCATTGTTAGAAATCACGCCGCCTTCCCACCTGTGGCTTTGTCGTGATGCACCATTGGATCGTTTTTGTGAAATACGTCAACACTTGAGTCTGATGCTGATGATGATGATGATGATGGCACACAATCATACAAGCATTTTAGGTAGACGCTTTAGGTACAAACTGCTGTTTAAAGCAATTTTAGATGTTGAAGCCTTTGACTTAAACTCTTATGACAGTTAAATCTTGCAGGATCGATTCATAATTGTTTAACTGTTATTCTGACTCTTGTTGTCATCTTTGTATTTTATACTTTTATTATATACTTTTAGCGCTACTCTGTACATCATGGTACAGTGGTAACATTATCCACTGTCAATTTTTTGTAATCACCTTTTTGGTCAGTGTGGCCCTAAGCCCCAGTCCATTACTGCAGTATAGATTTATGTATTCTGCACAGACACATTTACACTTTGGCATATTGTAGTCATTAAGGCTTTTTTTTAATATGGTTTTACAAAAGACACAACATGACATCTTTTTGTTAAAGATTTATGATTTGTAAATGTCAGTAGGTTTCATTCATAAATGGTGTAATGAGAGGAGGAAAGGGATTAGTATTTTAATCATAATTAGAGGTAAAGGTCAGTCAACCTGAAATGTAAATAATGGAATAGCTTTCCAAAGGTTTGCAGGGTTTTACAGTTGATGATTAACAGACACATATTACACATGCACAGCAAAAACCATGCAGCAGAGATGTTGGTTCCATGTTCCCAGTCACAAAGACCCTTATTACCACACTGCCCACTCACCCAAATTGGCACCTTCCCCTTCCTTTTTTGCCCTCTTCCCCCCACTCTGACTCCCAGTCTCATCGCCCTCTTCTTGCCAAGATGTTTGCCCCCAGCTGTCTGACTCTGGGTTTTCTTGCTTTCTCCTGACGTTGATCAAACCCCAGTGAACAATACTGGACAAGTCACTCCATCCAGACTAGCTTTTGTTTTGCTTTTATTTTGCTATATTTTTCTTTTTCTTCCTCTCCCTCTCTCGTTATTCAGTTCTTGGTTTTCCATGTCGTTGCGCTTGCATCCTGTGCACTCGGAAGAATAGTGTCAAAAAACGCCCTCTGCTGTATTGCTGACATTTCCATTAGGAACTGGAAATTGAAATTGCATTTTGAGGAAATTAATGTTATATTGCCTGTCATGAAGAAGTAAATGGATAAACCTGATCTTCACATTTCTCCTTTTGGTGGTTTCAGTCATGAAACCTACAACAATCCTAGACATTAGATGATACATTTGGGGACACAATTAGATTAAATAAAGGATCAGATTTTCAGTGCACAGCTATGCAACATAGTTTTCTAGCTCCATTGCTTCTTTTGTTTTGCTTGTTTTTTACTCTAACCTGTCCTAGATCTTGTGTGTTCATTTTCTTTATTCAGAGTTTGGTTTTTTTGAATTCCAACGTACAAAAAAATGAACACGTTGTCTGCTGCTTCTGGTCGCATAAGGAATCAGAAACAGCTTGCTTGTGTTTATAATGAATTATGCTCTGTTTTTTTTTTTCACAATGAATCAAGAAAGATAAGTTTTAAACTGCAACATACTCTGAATAACTCTGCCTTTTAAAGCTAAGACTGTGTTGTTTGTATTATTATGACACTATTAACAATTACAAACCTGAGTTTGAGTGGCTTGAAACCAAATTGTTTAATTTCAAGTAATGAATTTGTCTGGAAGAAATCCGGTGTCAGACAGCTCCTAGATTATCACGGGTGCATTTCAGTAGCTTGAATCGTTTTACTCACCTCAGCTACTGAAGTAGCTCCCATTTTGTGTAAATCAGACACCTAAAAAATAAGGGCAGGCAATGTTTGAGATTACACAATGTATTACACACTCTGGTCAAACAAACAGTCATCCAGCCGGCTTTACCATGATCCTCTGCTGCATGTGTTGCTCAGACCCATGATCTGCATGCATCCCATTTTTGTTCTTTTGTTTTGTGACTCTTAAGACCTTTTGTGTGATTATTTTGTTTTTCATGCCCATCTTTGTTTAATTTGTTTGTTCCCTGTCTTCGGTTGGATGCACTTCCTGTGTGTGTGTGTGTGTGTTGTCACTTCCTGTCCAGTGCTGGAGTTTGAGCTACGGAAAGCAAAGGAGACCATTCAGGCTCTGCGCGCCAACTTGACTCAGGCAGCAGGTGTGGCGTAATTTTAACTTCTTCTCCACCTGAACCCTCTTAAGTTACAGCTGTCTCTCTTTCTGTTTCAAAGAGAATTCGTTTGGTTGAATAATGTTAATCTTTTCAAGCTGATCAAACGTTTGTTTTCAATTTTCTCAGAGAGTGAAGTGCCTTCTCAGGAGAGAAAAAACTTCAAGACAAGTCCTGAAATTCAGGTGGGGAATCCTTAAGCACCGAAGAAAACATACAGATGTCTTTCTGTTTTTTAATTGAATTGAAAGATTAGATAGGTTCCTTTTTAAACCCCAGTGAGGGTACCACAGCCAGGCTTTAAGAACAAAGATTTACAGTTTCCCTTTTCTCTCTTTGCCTCAGGAGCCTATACGTCCACTGGAGAAAAGAGCCTTAAACTTCCTTGTGAATGAGTATTTATTAAAAAACGAAAACAAACTGTCATCCATCACCTTCTCTGATGAAAACGATGACCAGGTAAAGATTTTTTCTGGCTGACGGATTTACAAATGGCCACTCTGGTAGGGTCATGTGCCTGTAGCTGAATTCAACTACTGGGATCATTTGTCTTTTTCTAAACTAGAATATTGCTTCCTGTTTTGTTTACTTCTTCGTTTCCAGGATTTTGAGTTGTGGGATGATGTCGGCCTCAACACCCCCAAACCCCCTGACCTATTACAGCTCTACAGGAACTGTGGCACCCCCCTCTCGTCGCCTCGGAGCATGGTTGATGTGGCAGTAGGGGTGGATTTAGGTGATCTTCCAGGAAACTGCATCATCCAAGATCCTCATAGGAAGCCTGACCTCTCACAACAAGTATGTTCTGTACGTACATGACTGAGCTGAACTTTTCATTCATGTTTGGAGCCTCCTCAGGGAATTCAGTGACATGTTTTGCAGGAAAACAAAGCTCATTTGCACACTTGCGCCCCAGTTTTCCCCTTAAGGTCAACTGCTGTGAGTCACCACAGTAGAGTGGTAGTGACAGTCGAGAACTACGGTGATGATAAAAATGAAAAACATGATTGCAACCTCTTCAACAGTCAAGTTGTTACAGATAAATGCTGCTCAGAAAAGTGGCAGCTCCCTTCCTTCATGTTTAAGATATCACCAACTGAGGAATGATCTGCTCTTGAGTTGATGTAATGTCCTTATTGAATTTTTTTTTTTTTTTATCTAGCAACAGACTGAAGTAGTGCAAGAGTTGGAATACCAGATCAGCCTCCTTAACAACGAGAAGCAGAGCCTCGCTGAGCAAATCAAGAAACTGCAGAGGTGTGTATATCGTCATTTTGTGCTATGTATTTTATTAATCATGTGTCCACTATTAGTTTGCCATGGTGCTCAGTGTTTCCTGTATTTAGGCTGCAGTAATGTGTAAACATATGGCGTGAAAAAAACAATTAAACTGAAAATAATTTTCAAACTTCAATGCACTCTATTATCTAACTGCAACCAAAATTGACCATGAGGTGGAGTCACTGTGGAAATGTTCCCCCAAGCATCACTCCTGCATGTAATTACAGAGGAGGCTCTGCTCTGATCCACAATTGTAACTTATTTTCCTTCCATTTAAAATCCTAAATTACCACCATTAAGGTTTGGACAAATTTACTTTGCCACTTTAAAGAAGACTTACTATTTCATGTATAAGAAGTATGTAGTGTCATTTTTCTCCTCTTTTTCTTTTCCTCCACCTCACAGTGAAATTCAAACACTGAAGAGAACGGTTTCCTCCACTCCTCCAACCTCTCTGGACCTGATGCCCCAGAATACATCTAAACCTGCCTTCTCTTCCACCAGCACTACCACCACTATTTCTTCCACTGACCCTCTCTCCATGGTATGTGGTTATTTTGGATATACAATGCCTCATCTTTTAAAAATAATGGTTTGAGTGTCTTTACATACTTCCTGATAAAGTGCACACATTTGACCCATTAACCCCCACTTAATCCAGTCTTACCCTCAGCCTCCGACAGATAATGGCCAGTATCTGGACATTCGAGGGGTTTCAGAGCCTGAAAGTGGTCCGAAACCGCCCTCTACTCAGAACACGTCACAGACATGTCCGCAGTCCCGCAACGAGGTTAAGAGCAGGGCTCCTGTCAAGTTTGACAAACCCAACAGGTAAGTGTTTTTGGGAAATGAATAAATGAAAATAAATGTCAATGTTTGTGATCTAAGTACCCCAGGAACCTGTATGTTTTCCTGTACATTTGAAAGTTCCTGCTTGTCTATGCATGTCTTCAAATGAATGAGTTATGTATTGGATTTTCTCAATGGATCCTTTCAGGTTCAGAAGAAATGTATTTTTTAAAAAAAGCAACCGTCAACTAAGTCATTTAGTGTAGTTTCAAATTTTTACCACAGGGTGGAGGTAGTTAACAGTCTATGTAGCTCGAACAGACAGTACAGTTCTTCTTTGCTAAGTTGCTGCCCTCTTGAGGAGAGATTTAGGTTGTGACACCTTTTTTGTTTCATTTTTGCACAAAGCACATTTGATCACACTTTTTAAAAAAAAAGGTTTGTCACTGTTCCATCAATACTTGTATGTTTCAGCTGACATCAGGTCAATCTGATCATACTGTATTTCTGATTCATAGTATTGCACTTTAGAAAATGTTTTGACTCATCTCGATGCAAACCTCCAAAACTGGCTAGGACTGGCTGAAGTTAGTGGTCAGCCTCTATTGAAAAGGCATTCATCTCTGTTTATTTTTATATTTAAGTGCAGTATACAATATCCCTTCCCAGATTTCCTGTGGAGCACAGATTAAGTGGTGCTGACTGTTTTCCCCCCTCTTTTGGTTGCGGTGCTACAGGAACTTATCTCCAGTTTTCCAGCAAGCACTACTGTCCTTCTGCAGAATGTGCTCCGACAGCCGCCTGGGAGCAGAGGTCAGCACACACAGGCTCTCTCATGGATACATACAAAGTGTACATTCATAAAAACCCACATCTGAAATGTTCCTTTTTTTTCCATTTCCAGGTGTCCCGTATAGCAGACAGTGAGGAGAGTGTGATGTTAATGCTGGGCCGCTGCCTCCCTCACATCGTCCCCAACGTCCTCCTTGCTAAACGAGAGGTAACCTCACTTCTGCTGCTCCCCCTTGCTCCTATTTATTCCCTGTATTGCTTTCATTACTGTCAACATCACAGGCTTCTGCTCTAAGTGTCCAATAGATACACACACAGCAGCAAAGGCTTAGTGTGTTGTAAATAAAGGCAGCGTTGCAGAGAGCACAGTCAACTTCAACATGTAAATTCCCATTTGAACCAATGAATCAGCCTAATTGTCGTGGTTAAAAGCCCTATTTGCTGCATAAATTGTCTGCATTATTAATTGTGACGTCTTAGCAAATTTATGTCTTGGCATCAGTAACAGTTCATGTTTTTGCTCAGCCTTATAAAAGTGGGTGTTATAGCTCCAGTCTTGGTATATTTGCCTAAGGGGGCGAGTGTCTTTTCTGCTGGTGATTCACTCCCTTGAGCATGTGCTGTAAAGATTTACTTCTGTTTGCACTGAAAGAGCACCACCCTCTTTTAGGTTTGTGCCATGAGGCAATCCCATAATTCAACTAACGTGTGATGAAGTGTTATGCACCGTGTATATGCTTCCAGTCTTCTTTGTACTGCTGCAATTAGTGTGATTGCTGTTTTGTTTATCATAATCATACCAATGTCTCAACCCTAATTTACCGTTTCTGCACTTAATCCTTTTTGTCATTTTCTGGTTTGACTGTGTCTCTGCAAGCACGCTCCATGAATCAAGAGCTCATAGGAAAACTTAAATGTAGATTGTAATTACCTGTGTAGCTGATTTGTGTCTATCTATTGACTGGGAATTTCACCTCCCATCGTTTATGATGGTGTTTGTTTTATAAGCATCAGCATCATTTCTCCTCTGCTGTTTTTGTCCCCCCCACTCATGTTTGTCCCTCTTGGCCTTCACTGTTTTTTATTTTTCTCTTTTCGTCTCACTCATTCTCTCACTCTCATGCATGCCTCTCTTGTAGAGAATGGTTGCACATCTTTGCCAGGTGAGTCTTTCACGCACTCATCTGCATGGTTCTCACACGACCTGTTGACCTGATGTAACTAACGCCCACTTCCTTATGGTTTCAACTGCTGTCACTAAAGGTCTGACTTGCCTGAGGTTTTCTTATTTAATTGGCAAAAGTTAATTATACGTAGTTAATAGTGAAGTGTTAATTATTGGGCTATTTTGCATTGTTATTAAAAAAAAAATTAAATTAATTTATAGACAAAATGTGAACTTGCATGCAATGATGGCCTCATGTGCACAGTTTTAGCCTTAGGTGGGTCATTTACTGTGTGTCTCTTTAACCCTATGTATCTCTATCTAATGTAAGTACCTGAAACCTCTTGAGATTTTAATTATTTTGATTAATCTGATAAATCTTGTACCCAGTGACCTATTTAAACAAAGCAAAGCTAAGTGGGAAAAAAAACACAGTCATGCCAGTTTACTTAATATGAATCTGCTGCATCCCTGTGAGTGTTGAAGGACATGTATGTTTTTGTTTCTCCAAACTGGATGTTCTTTCTTTCCTGAGGAGGAAGAAGATTTTAAAACAGATTAGGCAATAATGAGTTGCAAGTCATTCATTCTTTTTTTCCCTTCTATTATTCTTTGCAAGTCGTGATGCAGGTGTGTTGTCTGTGCAGAACCGCTTGCGTGCAATTCGTACCCGTGTGTGTGTTCACGGGTATACACATGTGCTTGAGTTTCACACACTGTGTGTTGAAACATGACACAAGCTCCAGGAGAGAAATCTGGTTGGAGTAGTTTTCAGTCGGGCTGCTTTGCATATCACCATGGTTATGGGGATTTAGTCAAACGCTGACAGTTATGGAGAACTTAATCTCTCTGCAAAATCAAGACAAACAAACCTAGGATAGCAGAAAATTAAAACACGGCTAGCGCTCGTGGGCCTCGGAGGGCTACTTGAGTAGTGTGGACTTTGCACTCTGTCCGTTAGATTCGTCAACCATGACACTGCATGCATGCACACACTTGCACACACAGCTGCTCACACTTCCATCTTGCAATTTGAAGCTGCCAATCTACCACGAGCCTGGAGACACTCCTTAAGTTGTTTAAATGTGACACCCACTTAAAAACAAAAGGTGTTTGACTTGAAACGGTAGAATGATGCACTGAAACTGTGCCTGCCACCTGGCTATGTTATCAGACACTGTAAATCATTAGTGGGATTGCTGCAAACAATCCCACTATATGTTTTTCTGCCGTTATTTAAGAAAAAAAAAATTCTGTCTTATTTTGCTGTTGGGTAGTTTAGCATCATCAAAATATTCAGCTCAGTTAGGACATTGTTGTTTGTATTTTGGGAATTGAAATATTTCATAATTTCTGAAATAATCAACATTTTCTGCAAATTTTTTTCTTAATTAAAAGAAATTGAAAACTCCTTAAAAAAAAACACACATTTTCTTACTAGTTCCACATACTTGAACGTATAAACTTCATTCAAACTTCAAAATGTTCAGCTCAAACAGGACATTATTCAGTCCATTCAGAATTGTGGAATATTTTATATTTCCCAATATACTCAACCAGTTTCTCTCATTCAAATGAACTGAAACACACTTCAGACTTCAGTTGCAACTAAGGAATATTTTCATTGTCATTTAATCTGTCGATTATCGGTCGGCTAATCGTTTGGTCCAGAAAATGTCAGAAAATGTTGATCAGTTTTTTTCAAACCTGGAAAAGATGATGTTCTTAATATGTCTTATATATTATTGTATTATGTTGGTGGATATTCTTCTATTGGCAAGAATAACAAATCAATCAAGATTTTAAAGATTGGCACGTTTGTTTTTTGCAAATGGAAGATTACAACTGTCAACTGCAGCCTGACGCCTATTGGGCAGTACCAGCTGTCAATCACACTGGTGTCCACTCTAATTGGGAACATAATCAGCAGAATCACCATCATGTGTTTTTGAATTAAACCCTAAATTAGGAGATTTGAGATTGTTAAGTTCTCCAGAAAAAAGTTAACAGACTTTAAAGTGGGAGCTTGGCAAATTTTCACATAAAACTTCATTCAAATGGAGTCAAAACATTGGAAGATAAAATACAATCTAACTCAGGAGCAAAGACAAAAACCCTTGTGTCTTTGTTAGCTTCAGACTTTGGCACCTGTTGTTTTCTTCTTCAGTGACACGTGGCAATCTGTAGATATCATTAGCTGTAGGCTCCTGTTGGATGTGGGCCTTGGACTGAAAAGTGCAGTCGTGCTGCTCTTTACAGTAAAGCATCGGCATCACCCCTCTTCCCTCTGGGCCTCCCGGCGTCATACTGACCACTCTACCTGCCCACAATGTTTATCCTGCACTGGTTAGATGTTTAAGCTCCTGAAATAGTCTCCACATAAGAACAAATATGTGCTTCTTATGAAGTCTGTTATTTGACAGAAACGCGGGCAGAAATGTATTGAATCTGACACTTGTATTTGGCTGAATTTAATTAATTTGCAGGTTTCTGTTGCTCGAAATAATTTCCCACCTCAAATTACCCTCTGCCATAATTTTACTTTTTAAAAGATCGCCGACGTGGCACTGACTTCAAATACGTTGATCCAGGATTAAATGAGTGACTCATCTATCTATCTTTGCCTGAGTGTCTCTGTCAGGTCTGTCCATTCAGGGCTTGGGTTTTGCTCATTCTTCCAGCACTTGACAGGGAAATATAACGTCTTCTTGGAAAAAAAAGAATTAAAACTTTGAAATAAAAACACACAACGTATTTTTTACTCCATGTGCACTCTCTAATTTGGGT
The DNA here is from genome assembly GCF_958295425.1 of Solea solea. Lineage (NCBI taxonomy): Eukaryota > Metazoa > Chordata > Actinopteri > Pleuronectiformes > Soleidae > Solea > Solea solea. The sequence goes on along the minus strand of NC_081134.1, from coordinate 40,025,545 downwards.
GTGTGTGGCAAGAATGTAGCACTGACCACAATTTGGCTGTGGAGGCCTTGTATCAAGGGCAGCTGAGCCTTCCTCCCTGACTGGAAGGCTCATGAACTCGGTCTGAACTATGGAATAGAGTTATAGCAGGAAACGTGGATTAGATATATGTGTGTGTGTGTGTCTCTTTGCAGCTGCATTATGTGTATGTGCATGCACTATTTACATTTCTCCAGTATGTGTCTGTATTTGTATGTCTTGGTGTGAAGCCAAAAGGTCTAAACACCAAGATAGTTTTGAAGGTAAGTATGTTTTCACTGGTGTTGGCAGACTGCTGTTGGTGTCACTGGTCACCCTCTGTGTTTCTGTTTTACCGTGACTCTCCTATTTTAACACCTTCTTGACCCTCTGAAATTCCCCTGCTCCGTAGATTTGCAGGCCTGTTTGACTGCAGCCAACCATCCTTCCCCCTGTGTGTTTTAACCTTGCTCTGCTTTTACAAAATAATCTAATCTGGTGCCACCTCTCTGTCTTTCTCTCATTCAGGAGTTGATTCCACTCATCTTATGTACTGCCTGCCTTCACCCAGAACCTAAAGAAAGAGACCAGCTCCTTCACATCCTCTTTAACTTAATCAAGAGACCAGATGATGAGCAAAGGTTTGTCTAGACAGGAGAATTTACTTTTTACTTCATTATTGCACAACAAACAATGGGTTTATTCAACAGTTTTATATCATATGTGTGTCTTGTTTGTGTCTCTATGAAGACAAATGATCTTGACGGGATGTGTCGCATTTGCGAGGCACGTGGGTCCAACCCGTGTCGAGGCCGAACTACTTCCTCAGTGCTGGGAACAGGTATAGTTGAGACACCCACACACACACACACACGCACACACACACAGTTATTGCATACAATGCCAGTCATTCCAAAAGTTAACCAAACACTGAGAGGCAACAAGTATGTACCTCAGCACCTTGTGCAATAATTACTGACCACTTTTAAACAGGACACACTGACTGTCCAGTAAAAAGACTCACAGTCTGCCAAAACTCTTAGTAGTGTTATGATCTGGGGTTGCTTCAGTTTGGTCAAGTCCACTTTCAGCAATGTTACGTGCCCCTAAGGTTGAGGTCAGCTGATTTCCTAAATATCCTGAATAACAAGATGACAATGCCATGATTCACTGGGCTTAAATCTTGAAAGAGTGGTTCAGTGAGCATGAGCTATTTTCACTCCTGTGTATGTTTCTTTTACTCCAAGCCTTTATGTCATCTTTGTAGAGCAGGTCTCTTTCACAAAAGAGAAATTATATAATACAATGCTGCAAGAAATGAACAGACCTTGAGTTAAAACAAGAAGTTGTTCATACAATGTATTTTGAAAAGCTGTCCCTGAATCAAATGTGATATCACTTTTGTTTTCATTGCCACCTGTGTCACCTCATGTAGATATTTTTGATCAACAAAATCTGCTACCATGACAACAACAGCTGCCAGTGGTTTGGAGGCTGAGAATCTGCCTAGAAAGATAAATAGTGGTTTTCAGAGGGTCAGCATGTTGATGATACTTGAGTTGTTTCCATTCCACAGTGGCTGCTCTCCTGTCTGCTCCCGTCCTCCTTTCAACTTCTTTTAAACGATTGCTTTGGACACTCAATCCTCTACATTTTGCTCTCTCTCTCTCTCTCGCTGCAGATTAACCACAAATATCCAGAGAGGAGATTGTTGGTGGCGGAGTCCTGTGGAGCCTTAGCACCATACCTGCCTGTAAGAATATGTCCATAGGAGCTGAACAGGAATACATTATGTATGTATATGAAAGAAGAAAAGAAAATGAATTACAGTATACACTCCTGTCTTATTTCTGTCTCTACAGAAAGAGATCCGTAGCTCCCTGGTGTTGTCCATGTTGCAGCAGATGCTCACTGAAGATAAGGCGGATATGGTCAGAGAAGCTGTGGTCAAGAGCCTGGGCATTATTATGGGTTATATAGATGACCCTGACAAGTACTCCCAGGTAACTGTCATTAGTGCAATAGTTCATTTTGGAAATGACCTTGGAAGAAACAGTTGCTAGTGTTTAAGCTCATGGATGAATCTCCATAACTGACTTTTGTGTACATGTGTGTTCCCTGCAGGGATTTGAGCTGATGCTGCTGTCTCTTGCGGATCCATCAGAGCGGGTGGTCAGTGCAGTCCATCAGGTCTTTATTCCTGCCTTTGCCGCTTGGACCACGGAGCTTGGCACCCTACAAACTTCACTCATCCCTTCTCTTTTAGCACGTATAGAGAAACTACTTAAGGTAAGTTTCTGTGTGCTGACACCGTCGTATTCTCTGTTACCTCCAGGCTACAGATTTTTCTTTTTTGATATGGTGAACTGCACTGCCTCACCTTTACTCTAATCCCTTCTTGTCTCCCTCTTTCTCTAGCAAGGAGAACACAGTCTAGATGAACACAAATTACACGTATTCCTGTCGGCCCTGCAGTCTCTCATCCCTCCTCTGTTTGCCGTGGTGCTGCAGAATGCACCGTTCACCAGCAGAGCCAAAGCCCACGGAGACATTCCTGCAATAGAGGGTAGAACAAATGCACACACACACAAACATCATGTTAAGGCAAATAGAAGAGCCAGTCCTACATTTTCTACAGGAGTATTGGCTTTTAATGCTTTAACAGTAAATGACCTGATTTTCTTTGTGATCCCGTTTCTTTCAGTGACACGGTTTCCCAGACCAGCGTCTCCCCTGCAGGATGTAGCCACCATCATCGGCAGCAGAGAAATGCTGAGTGCGCTCCTGCTCCTCTATGACCATCAGCTGGAGCACGAAGGCACCACTGGCTGGGAGAGCCTGTTATGGGTGGTCAATCAGCTGTGAGATTCATAAATACATTTTATTAAAACAAATCACCACAGTTTGCACAGTATCTCAAACTCAAACTCCTGTTGATAACCATACTGATTTCAGTCTGTGTGCTCTGTCTCCAGCCTTCCAACACTCATAGATATTGTGGGCCGGATCAATGTAACGTCATCCACCTGCGTCCACGAGTTCTCTCGCTTCTTCTGGAGGTTCTGTCGCACTTTCGGCAAAATCTTTACCAACACTAAGGTAAAGCCATATAACTTATCAAAATGAAATGTGATGCTGAAGGACATCTCAGCTCTTGGGTGATGGCATTTTATTCCTTTAGCTAAAATATATTAATGTTAAACAAAGTGCCCTGACATTTTCATTTTTCCAAAAATAATGACTTCTTAAGCCAAATTTAAGAGCTGTTTTTGCTCACTGGAAAAATATTCAGTGAGTCATCACGCATCCTGATATTTGGTTTAAAAAAAACCTCACAAGTGCCTCATTTTAACACCGCATGTGTAAGTGGAAATCCAACCTGCAGATTTTCTTTGTATCTCAAGTGTGTGTTTACCCTGTGCGAATTTATGAATAAGCGTCTGGTGTGTACATTTCCTGTCGTGACTCACAGAATAGACTGTGTGTTCATCTGTCCACAGCCAGTGAAGCCCACTGTGCCGTTTTCTGACCTTGAAAAGATTTCCAACAAAAATCTCTGTGCACTCTTGAGTGTTTTTTTTATTATTATTATTGTTAATACTTATCTTACTATCTACTATTTCTCTGTACAAATCAAGTGATGACAAGAGGATGAGTTCATCATTTATATATCCTTAATGACTCTCTTTTAGGTTAAACCACAGTTCCAGGAGATTCTCCGGCTATCTGAAGAAAATGTCGGTAAGAAAAGCTCTGTCATACGCACAAATGTGCATGTTCTGTGACATTTACCCGGCTGCCGTCGACAGAATGTTGGCTGGTGGACATCAGACTATGTTGATGTAAACAGGCTATTTGGAGTCAGTTATGGGTGTTCCCCTCTTTCATTTTTTTTTTTTTTTTTTTTTTTTAAATTGTGGATATATTTCTGTTGTTGTTAGAGGTGCTTGGTCTTGTCTTGCACACTCGTGATTTTGGATCTGGTATTGTGGCCGCTGGTGAAATGTGTTTTGTACTGAAGCCCAGTCTGTGTTTAGGACGTCATGTTAGTTTGCAGTGTAGTTTGAGGTATAAACAGCAAAAGTATAATGTGTGCTGTAGGACTGTAGAACTAACCTCATCATGCCGTGGTCCTTCAGTTTTCCTGATTAATGAGGCAAAAACAGATTATGAATAAATGATTAAAGAATATTGAAACATGACTCCAGAATATTTGATGCTGTTTTTGAATTATTTCTCTATAAGATGCTTCAGCGGGGAATGGTATTCTCACCAAAGCCACAGTCCCCATTTATGCCACTGGAGTATTGACATGCTATAACCAGGTAAGTTAATAACACTCCACTTGTTTCTAAGTAGCTGATTTGAACCCATAACAAATTATACCTTGTGAGGCTTTTTTGTGTCCTTTTTGCAAGATAAACAAGTCTGTGTTCATAGGTCATTTCAGTGATTTCCTCTGTTTACTGTATTTAGTTGACTTACTTGGGCTGCATTATTTTCTCCTCTATGAATATAGAGTGTTTACCACATTACACTTGGAGTTATTGTTCTTTGTCACGAGGGAAAATCCGCTCCAAAACACATCAGCTTACCACATGCTTTTGTTTTTGAATTTCGATTTAGCACTTGCAAAACAAAGTGGAGTGTGGGTGGGAGGGTTGTTTTCTGGCCCCGTTTGATTCAAGTTGAAAGTGGAAAAAAAAAAAAAAAGATAACTGGTCCATGGGAAAACATGTATACTTGTGTATGTTGAAATGCCAGCCTGACTGTGTTTGTAATCCACATAAACTTGCCCTCATTTCATTCAAGGAGGAGGATCGTAAGTTGTTGGTGGGTTTCCTAGAGGATGTTATGACAACCCTGTCACTGTCCCATGCTCCCCTCGACAGCCTGAAGGCCTCCTTTGTAGAGCTTGGGTTAGACACACACACGCTTGCACACATTACTTTACTGAATTTGGCTCACTGTACCCCACGTTGAGGCAAATGCTCGCCTGCACAGTCTAATGAAAGGTCACAATGTTTCGCTCTGTTTCAGTGCCAACCCAGTGTACCACGAATTGCTGCTGACTGTTCTGTGGTATGGGGTGGTCCATACCTCGGCACTGGTCCGGTGTACAGCAGCGCGGATGTTTGAGGTACACACACACACACACACACACACACACACACACACACACACATATGCAGATGATGCATTGAGTCAATCCCAGATAAATAGTTGTTTGATTGTTTGTATTTTTTATATATAAACAGGCTAAAATGTGTAAGTTCTGACACATTAGCTCTTTATTTTACATTTATATCAAGAACAAGTGATGCTACAATGTAGCGTTACTCTGCTAAAGTTAAAAATGTTATTAGAATATTATGGCTGTGCAGTTAATAATAAAATCTTTTTGTTATATTACCCTTTAAAGGTGTGCAACAGAATAATAATGCATACTTAATATTATATAATATGTTGTCAGCTAAAATTGTCTTTTACATTGTTCTACAATTAAATTCCTATCTATTGTTTCCATGTTTAACTGATGTGCTGTACACACGCTAGTGCCGCTTGCTATTGCTGTTGTTTTGCTCTTCTGTCTTATGGGTGTGAGGAAAGACTCCTGTACCATATCAGCGACCTGGTTTAACTGTATGCCCGGACCCTTTCACATTACACCTTTCACTGTGCACTGGTCTCAGAAGTGACTGCATAAATATCTGCTGCATGTCACAGAAAGGGGTAACGTCAGCAGTTTAAGAGTTCAAGGCCTGTTCCTTCTCAGTGTTCTTGGAAAATGTGATTTATTCAGAGATGTTTTCATGGGAATATGTTCTACTTTATTGGGGTATTTCAGGTCTGGTGGAAATATAACACTACTATTATTTTTAAAGGGAGAATACTGTTTCAGTGTTTTCTTCCGTACAGTTCAGTTCCACTGATTGGAGCCATTTTGGAGCCATGTTCCCAAAGCAAAAAGTGCTGGCCTCAGCCTCTGGAAGCAGCCACAGCACATTACTGTACATCTCCCTGTACTTTGAGATCTGTGCACATTTAAAGGTCAAATGTTGGGATTAGGCTCCAGGCATAACTGTAGAACGGGGCATTCATTGATAGAAATGAGGGGAAGGAGGAGTGGTAGGCTGGATTCATACCCCCCCTCCCTTGTTTTGTGAAGTACTTGCCCCCTCCCCACTCATCTCACTGTCACCATTCCATAGTGAAAAGTTGTACACCATTGTCAAAACTGTGGGTTGGAAGGTGAAGCTCTACCACAGACCCCAGATTAGATTCATTAAAGTGTATGAAATTATAATCTGACCTGGAGTCTGTGGAAAGAGCAGACAGCTTTATTCTCACTGCACTGTAAAAGTATTTGTGCAGTCTGCATTCTCACATGTGCTGGTGTGTGTGTGAATGAGAGTGTGTGTGTGTGTGTGTGTGTGTGTGTACACACACATTTGCTTGGTACATGCAGTGCCGTTCTGTGCCTTGCATCTATGGTTCTTGTCATTGTATATCACTTTCTATCTTTTTGTGTTTTTTTTTTTCTTTCTCCTCCCCTTTCTGTTTTGCTTTTTCTTTGTTTTTCTTCTCTCTCTCTCTATCTATTGCCGGTGTTGCTCGCTCTTGTCCCAATGCCCCGCCCACTTCTGTGACATCACGGCTGGCTCTGTCCAAATCCGATCAGCTGCTGGTGAAGGGGGTGAATGAGACGCTGGTAGCTCAGAGAGTGGTGCCGGCTCTCATCACACTGTCCTCCGACCCTGAAATGTAAGTGTAACATCAACGACAACAATCAACGCGCCGCGTCTCTCTCTCCCCCCTTCTCTTTGCCGCCTGAGAACTGTCACGCTGAAACAAGTCTCTACCTTCGAGGAGCAAATTCAATATGAAACAATCATGAAAACATGCAATATTAACGATTGATCTCTCAATTACCTGAATATTTTTTCCCCTCTGGTGTAGTTTTTAATCGTTTCTGTAGAATTGCTCCTAATTGGGTTCAGGCTCATCAGCACAACCACTGTTAACACTAACACTGCACGTCCGCATCATTCCGCAACACTAATCCATGCCCGCTCTTGTTGCCTCATCATGTTGCCAGCACGCAGCAACAGCACAATTCCAGCATACTCCTCTGTAACCCATCCACATCCTCCTCCTCTTCCTCCCCACCCCACTCCTTTGAGGCAGGGCCCCTCCTCCTGACCGACCCATCAGCTAGTGGTTGGTTATATTCTCCTATCACTCTGTTTGTCTCTCCATCTCTTCTCTGTCCTCCCTTTCTTCCTGTACCTCCATCTTTTACCTCTCTCTCTCTCTCCTACCTCCTTCTGTTTTTCCTCCTCTTCCTCTGTCTCTGTTTCCTCCCACCCTGCCTCTCTCCCTCTCTCATCCTGCTGTGTGGTGGGTTTGCAGTTGGTTCTCCGAGGCATGAGTGAAGCATTAGTAGATCGCCGGGCGGCTCCAGCCCTTATAACTCTGTGCAGTGGCCCCGAATTGTGAGTCAATCCACACAAGAAAACCTCTCTTGACATTGTCCTTCTGAGGGCTGCAATCTTACAGTGTGAAGCACAGGGAAACAAGAATTGGTCTTGCTGAGCTTAAATGGGTGAAAAAAAAATAAAAAACCCTTGTGACCATGTGCCACTAAAAGCCTTAGGGCTGAATTTAACTCATGTGGCAGCTTCTGTAACTAACGTGTAATCCACTGGAAGAGGAAGTAAAAGCCTGGAGACATTTGTTTCTCTTCCTGTATCCTGTCATCAGTACACACCGCTCTGTAGCCCCAGTGAGTGGCTGATAAATTGTTCCTCTGCCCTTGTTTAATCTTCTGGGAAACACATTTTGTTGCAGTAAAATGGGACCGTGGATTAAAATTCGACACAATTATGACGTCAGTGGTTACACTGTTGGAATGCAGCCCTTTTCATCTCATCATTTTATGCCTTGAATTACACATGTTGATGGACACATTAGCTGGACTGTTAGATTTATGGCATTTTAATGACATTTTGATGTGTCAATGAAAGAAAAAATATATAATGCATAATGAGAAATTAGTTTTTACTCCAGTACTCTCAAGATGACTTATTTATTTATTCATTCATTCATTGTCTACCGCTTAATCCTCCACATAATGGTTGTGGGGGCCGCTGGAGCCAATCCCAGCTAAGCTAGGGCGATAGGCAGGGTAAACCCTGAACAGGTCGCCAGTTCACCGCAGGGAAGATGATTTCTCTTTAATCTTTTACTACTCCTACTGACAGTGGAATGATTATGAACCATCACCCTCATTAACCCTGCTTATTGCAAGTCATTTTAACCATTGATTGTTTTTATTATTATTATTTATTGTGCAGTAGAACATTTTTGTGTTTTTAAGAAGAAAAAAAAAGCAAATCAAAATTCAATAAGTGGAAGCATCTCTGTCTGTCGTTTTTTCTTGAACGCAGAATGTATAGAAAAACACACGTGGACTTCAGGAAACATTCATTTAAAGACGATCAGACACGCATTTGTTCAGAAAGTCAAAATACAAACCAGAGATTCATCTATTTATATTTACATGAGCACTTGATTTTGATTTGGGCATCATATTTAAAGTGTTAACCCCTGACCTATGTTAAACATATTAATTGTATGCCTGAGTTTAACATTTCTTGCAAACGTTTTGCTATGTTATATGATTTTTATGCATTTATGTATATGAATTAAGAATAATCAAAAACAAATGTAAACAGATCGTTGCTAATCAGATGATAACAGTTACCAAGTGCCCTGTCAAAAAGGTAAACTTATCAGCAAAGCACTTTGAAATGTAGTGTTTCAATTTGCAGCTGTCAGTACAATACTGATAACGCTGATATGTCGTGCATTTAAATTACAGCCTGAAGTCTTTTAATACTAGATGGCGGTACAGCATTAGTCACCACTTCAGTCATCACTGTGGATAGTCCATGTCATAATCACGTCATGAGCACATCCTACTTCTTTGTGGGTTTTAGTATGACGGCTAAATGGGAGCTAGATGTGACACTGTAATGGAAAGTGTGTCACATAAATGCATTGTTTGAATATTTTTCAGTCACGTAGGAGCGCTCTTTAAATAAATCTGGAGGGAAAGCTGATCAGTGACATAACCTCAGGCCGTCTGACTTGTTTAAACGTGGTTAAATCCCAGCAATCTGGCGATTCAAACATTGAAGAGTAAATCTTTGCAGACAGTATTTGACCAATTCTGATTAGAAACCCGAAAGACAGGTTACATCTGACTGTGAGTGTTGAAACAAACATCTCGCTCTACTGCTGATTTTTAGCTCAGTGAGGATATCCACTATTCCTGCCTTTGGTACCATCATGGAGACGGTCACGCAAAAAGAGGTAGGAAACATGAAATGTCAAACAAAGAAATCAAGACATATTAAATCAGTCACTCCACATGTATTAAAATCTGTCTGTGTGTGCAGCTGTTGGAGCGTGTGAAGATGCAGCTGGCATCATTCCTCGAGGACCCGCAGTACCAGGATCAGCACTCCTTACACATGGAAATCATCAGGACGTTTGGAAGAGTCGGGCCCAATGCTGAGCCACGCTTTAGAGACGACTGTATGTGAAAGATCATGCACTACGTTAACACGCTTTGTTTTTCCAAGCCTCTCATGTGGCCGCTTTTGTCTTTTCCCTTTTCCCTCTAGTTGTTCTGCCACATCTTCACAAACTGGCACTAGCCAACAACAGCCAGCAAGTGGAGACCAAGAGAATCGACATTGCCACACAGCTGTTTGAGGCCTACAGTGCACTCTCCTGCTGCTGTATCCTTGAGCATAATACGTATATATTGGTCATAATGGATCCACTTTTTTATCCGAGTGACTATAATTATTGCTCTTTTATATAGTTGACATGACACAGAAAGGGAATCTTGTGACAGGTCCGCTCACTCACACTTTAATAGCTAAGGGACTGTATGAATTTAGAATTTACCAGAAGTCCGTGTTATCGTTGGCCGAGGCTCGGCATTAACTGTCGTAACAGTGAGTCAATTGAAAGGTTGTTAGAGTAACTGCTCAAACGTAAGCGGCTCTGGTCGTACGCTTTTTTGGAGCATGCCTGTGTTACTGAGTGATGGTGCACATCAGCATGGCCCCTGGTGTTTGAGTGTGGTTTGGTGTGTGTGTGTGTGTGTGTGTGTGTGCGCGTTGGCAGAGTTTGCCTGTCATTTGGCAGAAGGAGAAAGGGAAAATAAGCTCCCTCCTTTTCGGGGTAGAGGTAATTATAGTGTTGCTTTAGCAAAAGGAAAGGATGAGAGAGGGAGAACGAGCGTGAGAGGAGAAAAGGACTGAACATCAGCTTCCCTCGTTAGTAACGTGTTCACGGGAAAGGACTCACGTTTTACACTATCCTGCCCCTGGCTCTGTCACTCTGTGATTCTTTCCACTTTTACTATTTCTCTTTTTCTCACACATTTCCCCCCCCCCCCTCTCTCTCCCTCCACTAGTCTCTGCTGTCAACCCCACCCACTTCCAACACACACATGCTCAGAAGACAGCTGGTCTGGGGTTCATTCCTGTGGGTTTTTGTCAGGCTGTTATTTCACAGTGCAGTCGTGTCCAGTAGGTAAAGCCGTAACCTCAGAGGTTGTTCCTCCCTCTGCATGTCTTTTTTTTTCTTGTAATCAGTGTGACAAGCTCTGAAATTGTACATTCCCATCTCTAAAAATATAGATTCAAGCTGGGTGCCCGTTCCCTTAGAGCTCCGCTGGCTGTGATCGGATACTGAGCTCATGCAGTAGCGTGAAAGACAAGGGAGCACTGTGCTTTCAATTAAAGATTGTCAACTTTAACTTTAGAGACATTTAGACGTCAAAGGAAAAATGTTTACTGACAGATAATTTTCTTGTAATATTTTTTTTGATTTTCTCTCAAGTAAACTCCACCTAGCTTCCAGAAGCAATGTCCAAACTTGTTACTGCTTGCCCATGAAAACAGCTGCTTTTTAGTTTATACTGTAAGTCTCAACATTTAATTAAAAGAAACAAGCAAATCTAGAAAATAAGCTCTTCAAAAGTGAAATTTGCTTAATGGGTTAATTTGTCTTTTACTCAATTCAGTTAAAATCCTGTGTACTGGGAAGAATTACTACTGTACTGTATTGTGATCGCCAGATATCTTGGGGATATTGTAGTTTTTCACCAAAATAGTCTATTTTAAGAAAAATACTGATCTTAAAAATACAATGTTAAATGCATAAACAATATACAGTTTTCTTTCACTCGTTAGAGGAGAGAAAAGAGGGATTGAGTGTCAAATGACTGCCAGCAAATGATCGGGGGCTTAAATACTTAATGAATTGTTGATCGAAAATCACTGTCAAGACTATTTCCAAATGATGATTATAGTTGCTATAATAGCACACCATCAAATATCGCAACATTTTGTGACTCATTATTTTCCGTTACTGTGGCAAGAAGACCCGGTTTCACGACCCGGTCAGAACAAGGACTTTTCTGCATGGAGTTTGCTTGTTCTCCCCATGTGTGCATGTGTTTTCTCTGGGTTCTCCGGTTTGTCTCTCGGTGGCCTGTGATGGAAGAGTGGACCTTTCACCCCATGTCAGCTGAGATTGGCAAGATGGATAGTGGAATATTTCATTACGGCTGCAACTAACTATTATTTTCATTGTCGATTATCCAATCATTTGGTCTATAAAATGTCAGAAAATGTTGAAAAATGTTTTTCAGACCTGGAAATTATGATGTTCTCAATTATCTTGTTATGCACACAAACCAAAATGATTTTGTTTTAATGATTTATTTGTTATATGGAGCAAGGAAACTAGAAAATATTCACATTTAAGAAGCTGAAAAATCAGAAACACTTGTCATAATAATGAAAAAAAAAAGCCTCAAACCAATTAATCAACTGTCAAAATAGTTAGTTTTTCGTCCTCCATCCATCCTTATTTCCCAGATCTATTAAAAATAAGAATCCATATTTAGCCTTTGACCTGCATGGTGGAGCAGATGATCAGTTCATCTTTCTGTGGTCTTGTGAGTTTTTTGTGAAGTAGCTCCTTAACGTCCCGTACAGTCATTTCTGAGGAGGTGATGATCAACCACTTCCTCCCTGGCCTCAGATGTCTCCGCACCGACATGGAGCAACTCTCTCCTGAGCACGAGGTCAGCTGACACACAGACATGCGTGCACTTATGGGGGTTGATTTTTATCTATTTCTTTTTTACATGTTTACATGTTTACATGTAAATGTCTCTTTCTCACTCTGTAATGGTAAAGACAGTCTGACACACTCATACACCTCTCTCCATATTTATTTGCGTCTCTGAATTCCACGCGATCCATTTCATGTGAGCATTTTCCCATGGTGACTCGTGATCAGCTGACTGTCTGTCCGGTCTACACGCGACATTCTGAGACAGGAATTATTTTCCTCCCTGGAACTTTTATTAATGAATCCACACACAAATGCAAAGTATATTTATATTTCTGTCATGTTTCTCCGACAGGTGATTCTGAGCTCTATGGTCAAAGAGTGTGAAATCAAGGTGGAAAACAGGGGAATGGCGGACGCGCAGGGGTGAGAACAAACTCGTGGTTCCATTCGTACAATCATGCCTGGAATCATTTGTATTATGTGTTTTTTTAATTGTATAAGAGAAACTGTGGCAGTAATAAGGGATGGCTTTCATGTGGTAGTTTAGAAGAAGAAATCCAACTGTGAAAAGAGAGATCACTACACAGTGTTGGAACTGGGCCCCTATTGTGGGCTCATTCCTCAGGGGAGAGGAGAGCGTATTAGTTGTTGGAACCACATTCATTATGTGGGAATCTTAACAGAGAAGATGTGAAGAGCTGATTTGGTGACGCTGAGAGAGCTGGGACTTCAGCCATCTTGTTAACATGTGTTTAGGGCACATTAAAAAAAAAAGACAGGGGGAGTGTCTATGGATGTAAGAAATGAGTTCACAGTACAGTACAGTCTGCATGTGTTTCAGTACATATGCTCAATATTTGGTGTGTTTTCTTAAACCGTGAAATCCCTTTGTGGATTCTTATATGTAGTCCTGGGTATGGCTTAACAATTTGGGGAAAATACGTAATTATGGTTGTTCTGAAATTGATGATTTTATTTAGAATCCACATCAAGTTTCAGGTCAACATTCACTATGTTAATAGGAATATTACCATATAATAGCCCATTAAAACTTCTGATACATTGGTATCAAATAAAAAACAAATGGCACAAAAGCTGTGAATGTGTTAAATAAATAAAAAATCCTACTAATAATAATAATATCAAAATTGTCTTAGAAATAGTTGAGTGAAGCACATCTGGCACTATTTGTGATAAATAGTAGACTTTGTGATTTGCTAATTGCATTGTTTTACATCTAGATTTTAGATCACCGAAATATTTCGTATTGAAATACTTGTATGTAATTGTTTGGTTGCAACAAAATGATGGTGTTTTCCATGCAAACAAACAGTTGATACATGTCCTGTGTCCACGATCCTGTGAAAGGACATGTTTTGCCACCTACAACATGTCAACACAATGAGATTGCTGTGCTTGATTTAAAGGACTAGTTCAGGTTTTTTAAGTGTATGTATGTACGTATGGGCCGAATGCGCCTGCTCCATGTAGCACAACAATGTCCAGCCCAGTTGGTGGCGCACTCCTGATGATACACATAACATGTGTTTGCCTTTTTTTTGGGACCAATCTCTAAAAAGTGCATTTTTCATACTGTGGTTTCTCCAGAAGCCGTGTAAGAATACTAACTTGTCAACAGCGTCCAAACTCTTTTAAAATTTACTGGCGTAAGGTCGGTGGTGGTTTTAAAGATGTGATGTTTGTCCTTCAGTTGAGCAACGCGGCTGTTTTAACAGAACGCTGTAACTGCTCTGCTCTAACGGCCTGAATCTCGTTGATTTGAAAAGAGGAACTTGCAGAGCCGTTAGACTGTAAAAGTAAAGAGCGGCTGAATTGGCAAACAGCCTTTACTCTCCAATGGAGTTGAGGATTATCTAAGCTCATCAACAGATAGTGGATATGTATCTTTTTTTTTCCCACCTACACTATTGTGATTGTGTTTGTCTTTCAGTCCACACTGATAAAGCAGAGATTACCCTCACTTTTTCATCACCAATTCAACTTTTTATAATGTGTTTTCCCTCTAAAGGTCCATGTCTATTGCCTCTAGTTTGGTGGGCGAGGATGCCAAGACCAAGTTCCTAAGTAAGATGGGTCAGCTGACCACCTCAGGCGCCATGCTGGCCAATGTCTTCCAGAGAAAAAAGTGATCGCGACGGCCGACCGACCGATCGACCACCACTACACTAAACTGACGAAGCCCTGCCGTCTGTGGGAACATTTCATTTTCCTGAACAAAGCACTGGTTCAGCTTAAAGAACTTATTGGTCGAGTATCTTGCTTGTTCTCTTTCAAGAAACGAAGGTTTGCAGAAACTTGTGTCGTTTGAAAATCTCCGGCGCGGTAGGATGACCTGCGATTTAAAGGTAAAGAGCAGTGTTTTTTTGCGGTGAAAGGCTGAGGTTTTTTTCCCCCTACCTCCTCTGCTCATTCATCACGTCTTCATTCCTAATCATGGCGGAGGTATTGTCAAAGATTTGCTTTTCAAATCAGTGTTGTTGACATTGACATTTCAGAAAAATGTGAGCGAGCCAGAGGGAGAAACGGAACTACAACTAAAACCAACGGAAAATGATTAAAAAAGGGACTTGTTTCTCTGACCACTCTGGACATGAACGCATCACTGAATTAAATCACATTTTCAGTCCAGCACTTCT